>NC_133663.1:147579964-147659964 GCF_037893015.1 Macrotis lagotis | reverse complement strand
TAAACCTTTTATTCCGCTAGATCAAATGATTGTTCAAATACCCCAAAGCAGTGACCTCTTCATATCTCAGTCAACAGTCTAGTTATTAATTCAGATCATTTACCTATCTGTTCTAGTAACTTTTATTCTGTACTATCTAAATATTTCTTTATAATAAGTCTACATCATGGATGTCCAACCTTAGAGATCTTCTGGGCTGTATCAACCAAAAAAACTTGTCAAGGATCATACACAGAATTTCATTGATTGGTAATTATAATATATATATATGTGTGTGTGTGTGTGTGTGTGTGTGTGTGTGTGTGTGTATGTGTGTGTATGCAAATATATGACAATATTAATTTGTGATTATACTATAACCCATATTACCAATGAATATAATAATTAAAGTAATAATATCACTTGAATGATCTTTGAGAGTCACATGTGACCTTAATATATGCTAGGTACTTTGCCAAATGCTTGACATATCAAAAATATGAAAGCAGGCTATAAATTTGTATTAATAATATTTATATGCAAGTTTATAGCAAGATACATTTTAAAATATATAAGCTATGTCAAAAAGGTAAAGCCATTATCAAAGTTACATGTAAATTTCTATAGCTGGACTATGGTAGGGGTCTTAGTGTATAAAAGTACTGGAAATACAAAAAAACTGCTTGTAATGGGTTTAAATGGTAACAAAATTCATGTTTGACATGCAATTTATAAGGAGTCACTAAATTTTTTTAAAGAATGGAAATGATGCAGTCAGACCAGAGGATACAAACATAGTTTTGACAGTATAGTGAAAGAAAATGATGATCAAAGCTAGGTGTAGACTATCATAATGTTTAGGGATAGATTTAATATAGAGTTAGGAGGGTGATGATATTTGTCAAGCAATAAATAATGAGTCTTAAATTATGTGTGATTCTGTAAATGAAATAAAATCAACATGCAACTATATCAAATATATTGGAGAAAAAATTAAAAATAAATTAGTAAATCAGATATGTGAGTTTAATGAGAGAATGAAACTGAAATGAAAGTTGAAAACCTGAGTGATTAATAAAAGATGAAAATATCTTTGACAATGATAGGAAGTTCAAAGAAGGAGTGGAAACTGGAGGATAGATTTCTAAAGATATGTAGTTCAAAATGTTCAGTAGGCAATTAATAACATGTGACAGTGTGATATGAGATATTAGATTTGGCAAAGAAATATAGTTTGTGCATAGATGGTGATGAGGTCAGCAAACATCACAAAATAGGGGAAAATAATTAAAAGGAACCAGAATAGAGATCTGAATCAGAATGAGGCAGTAAGGAAAATGGAAAAGGAAACAGTTTTTGAAGAACAATGCTATACAAACCCAGAGAAGAGAGGATCTATTATCAATTGTTTCAGAGAGATGTGAAAAATCATTATTGGTTTTTGAAGGCCTAGTCTCAATTGGATGATGAGACAACTTTAAAAAAATTTAGAAAAGAGTGAGGACATATGAATTAGAGGCATCATTTTAGTTAAATTTCTCAAATAATTTAGTTGAAAATTAAACATTCAATTTTTGAAGGGAAAAACATTCTTAAGTTTCATTTTGGAGACAAATTTACTTCCATTAACATTTTGTTCTTTAAGGGTCAAACATGTTTTGCCTAGAATTCTACATTCATTTCATCAATTATATTTTATCTAAGAAATAAGATTATCTGCTAAGAGTTTTTTTTCCTAACTGTGAAAGAATTGAGCTTTTTTTATATAACAGGAGTATTTTTTGAGGATTTGGGGACAAACAGGATCAAGATATATGTAAAACATAGGTATTAAATATGTGACCTGTGGGCCACATACAGGCCATAGCAGATCTTAAAAGAGCTTGAAGAAGACAGTAGTGAATTATGATAGGAGGTTGTGAGTACGACATATATATATATATATATACATATATATATATATATATATGTATATATATATACATATACATATATATACATATAAACTTTTAGTAATTTAAATTAATTCCACTCTTCATAAAATATCACCAGAAGAAAACCAGCAGTAAGATATAAGAGATTTATTTATGTATTTGCATAATTGTTACTTAACATAAAGAATTACTTGTCATACAAAGGCAAGAATCTCAGAACAAATGATTTCCCCCATTGACAGAGAAAAGTGAAAATTATAGGGTTGGATTGTGGGAGGAGAATTGGAAAAATGCTTCTTTCTTTCATATATTATGTTGTGTAGTGTTTGTTCCTCTTGGTATCTTAAAGTGAAGAAATGAATTAATACCATGAAAAATTAGGGGGGTTTGTAAAGTAAAGACATATATATCTTTATTCATGAAAAATGGGAATCTTAAGTAACCAATTTCCCATATGATTTAAAACCAATCTTATCCTTTAGCATATCTGTTTCAACAAAACTTGATTGGTTTTTTAAAAGTAAATCTCTTGAAAGATAAAGAATGGGAAATAGAAATAAATTTAGGAGGTACATATTTTACACAATTATATTCACAATAACAACTTCTATTTTTAATTTATTTTTCTAGTCATTTATAAAAACATGTTTTCATATAGAAGATTATTCTATACAATTTAATATGAAAAGTATGTCAAAATAGATTTAATTCCATTTTTTTGCTTTTTAAACATGAAATATGTTTAGAATTTCACTTCATTTTCATCTATAATAGAATATTTTGCCTTACCATAAGAAAAAAGAAAAAAATAATTCATGAGCTCTTTCTACCATAACATATCTTTTCTAAGGAGAAAAACAAAATTATTTTAATTACTGATTTTCACTGTTTCCCAAGATAAATCCATTCTGGGGGCTCAGTATAATGAATCATTATTCTCACTTGTTTTCTACCCTTTTCTTTTTTATCAAGCAGGTGTCTTCAAATTCAAGGTACAATAAACATTTGTCTTAGAAATAGTTTGAAATATATATATATATATATATATATATATATATATATATATATATATATATATATATATATCTTCATAGTTATAGTCACATTAGTAATGATGCCTTTTTTCCATGTTAAAATTCAAATTACTTTTAAATGTTAAAAAATCAAGTCATTTGAGTTAAGCAATATTCTATAACTACAATCTTTTTTAAGCAAAATATGATCTATAATACTCCTTGTAGCTGTCAAGGAGATATTTGGGAATCTCAACTATCTGAAACACAAATGTGATTTAAAAAAAAAACACTACTGAATGATAAATACATCAGAATTCACAAGAAATCATGATATAGGAAAATTAGAATATGTTCACTCCTAAAAACTCATAACACAACAAGTTTGTGAATTAGAAACTGGGTAAATATGAACATAGTTATGATAGTTGACATAAGAAAGGGAAAAATATCACAATAGACTGAAACTGTAAGTCAAAGGAAAAACAAGTATTAACCACTGAAGTCAAAACTATAATACTAAAAAATATGATCCTTGTTATGAATATGAATGTTCATTAAACAATTTGTAAGAGTGTGGTTTGCTTTTTTGATCTTAGTGTTCATATATTTCAATGATTCTCAATTGTTTTACTGAAATTTTATTGAAGGTCAGTTTAATTTTGATATGGGATATCTTGAATTTTCTTCTATTTTTCAGTGTTTATATTATTTTTTTTAACATTTTTGAGTTCTGAATTATTTCCTCACCTATCTACCTCATTACAAAGGCAGTCAAGCAAAATGTCTATCTAAAGGTGATGCTGTAAAATATATAGATAAAATGATGGTATAAAATATATCACAGAAAAAACAAGAATAATATTTTTTAATCATTATTAGAACTGCATTCTGATATCAACAGAAATTTATCTGGAAGAATTTTTTTTTGTTTGTCCTCCATTTTCAAAGAAGGTCACTACATCAGAGAAGTGATACCATTACAAGCACGCGAGCTATATTCGAGTGAGGGAGTGCTATGATAAATCACAGGCCTCAATTTGTCTTCCAGAGCCATCTGGGTCCAGTGGCCAGAAATGAATCAGGATGACTGGAAATGGCCCTGAAAGCTGGGCAATCAGGGTAAAGGACCTTGCCTAAGGTCACACTCACACAGCTAGTAAATGTTGAACTACCATCCTGATTCCAAGGCCAGTGCTCTGTCCACTGACCATCTAACTGCCCCCCAGATCTAATCTGAAAGTAGACAGTAATTTTCATCATTAGCTCTGGAATTTTCCTATGTCACTGTTTTGTTAATAATAAATATATCATTCACAGTTGAACATCCTTATATACTATTCTGCTGGTTCTGCTCACTTCACTTTGCATCGATTCATGTAAGTCATTACATGTTTTACAGAAAGAATCCTATTCATCATTTCTTATATCACAATATTATTCTATCATGATTGTATACCATAGCTTGTTTAGTTCTTCTCAAGTAACAAGCATTCCTTCAATTTTCAAATGTTTGCAACCACAGAAGATTGGTTATGAATATTTTTGTACATATATGCCATTTTAACTAGTTTCAATACAAATTTCATCTCTATGTAAATCAAAATTCATACTGATATTTCTGGGTCAAAGGATATATATATATATATATATACACATATATATATATATATATATACATATATGCAATTTTATTGAACTTTGGCAAAATTTGCATCAATTTACAACTCTGCCAACAGTAGAACAGTGTCCTAATTTTCCAACATTCCCTCAGACAGTTTTCATTTTTCTTTCTAGTAATATTAGACAATCTGTTTACAGTAAGGTGGTATCATAAGGTTGTTTAAATTTACCTTACCATATATATATAATGCATCTGTCATATTATATCATTTATAATTTGGAGAATTAATCATATTTTTATAAAATGTTGTGCTTTTTTAATATTTAATCTATTATTTATTGAATTTCTTATTTCTTCAGTCTTTTTGCAGCATCTTTACCTAGCTATGAATCCTTATGATTTTTTTCATGATTTCCTTGTACAGTTCTCATTTCTATTTCAAATTTTTCATGCTGTTTCTCTTATTTGATTTTTATAATCATTTTTTCTGATATTTTTGAAATTTTTGACCTGAGTCCAATTCAAATTTTTCAATGAGGCTTCTTTAATTTCATTGTCTTCTTCTGAGTCTGTATTTTTATTTATCATCTCTGTCATCCTGTAGTCAAATTCTTTTTTTGTTATTTTTGGTGTTTAGGCATATTTTACTTTATTTCTAGACTTTAAAATTCATATTATAAATGCAATCCATACCAAAGTTTTAGGGGGCACTGTCGGAAGTCCCATGTTTCATTTGTGTTTATATCTATGTGTTTGTGTGTGTTTGTGTGTGTGTGTGTGTGTGTGTGTGTGTGTGTGTGTGTGTGTCTGTGTGTGTGCCATTACTCTCAGAGGTAGGGCTGGGGGGATGTAAATTTTTAATTCTTCCAATATTTTATGAACTATAAAGTGTTTTGATCACTACTTTCCTGGCCTGTTCTCTGCTCTGAGAGTGACAAAAAAATACTCTTTTCTATACTAGAGCAGAACCAGAAAAACACTGTACATCTTAACAGCAGCATGGGGGTGATGATCAACCTTTATGGACTCACAGCAACAATCAGGGACAATTTGGGGCTGTCTGCAATGGAGAATACCACCTATATCCAGAGAAAGAACTGTGGAGTTTGAACAATGACAAAAGACTATTAACCTTAATTTAGAAAAAAAAATGATATCTTATTGTGTGATCTTGCTATCTCTTATATTTTATGTTTCTTAAGGATATGATTTCATGGGGTGGCTAGGTGGCACAGTGCATAAAGCGCCGGCCCTGGAGTCAGGAGTACCTGGGTTCAAATCCAGTCTCAGACACTTAATAATTACCTAGCTGTGTGGCCTTGAACAAGCCACCTAACCCCATTTGCCTTGCAAAAAATAAAAAAAGGATATGATTTCACTCTCATCACATTTGATTTGGATCAAAGTAAACCGTGGAAACAATGTAAAGCCTGGCAAATTGCCTTCTGTGGGGGGTGGTTTGGAGGGAGGGAAGTAAGATTAGGGGAAAAATTATTAAACTCAAAATAAATAAAATCTTCAAGCAAAAAAAAAATTATTTGCTATGCTACTTTTCTGTGTTATAATCATATGAGGTTCAAAGTAAATATATAAAAAGTATATATACATACATACACATATACATGTATATAATATGTCTATAGTTTGCTGTTTCTCTTGAACATATACACATGTTGAGAAACCTTTATAAGTAAATATTATTTGTTCTTTATGAGGTAATTTTTTATTTTCATAATTATCATCATTATAAAAGCCTCCCATATATCTATTCAATATTTCCCAAAACAAGTCAATGTTTCTTTTGAGATTGACAACTACTGAAAAATCCTTTAACATTGTCCTAATGAGAACAATTTATATAGATGCTATAACTATCATTTTGTATATTAATTCCTGGTAATTAGATTCTATATCATAAATCTCCAACTATCTCACACCCATATCCAGGTTTTTGATGCTATGTTAGTTCATATAGAATCTCAGAATTTGATGGAAGTTGAAAAGTTATATAATTTGACCCAATTTGTCATTTCTAATAAGCTGAATAAGAAAATATAGTAGTGTACAACTCACTAAATCTGATGCCAGTTCTGTTTCCTTCCCGAAAATACTGATTTTTGATATGTAGTTTTAAAAAAAAATCAATTCTAAATCTTCCTCTCCTCAATATACTTATCTTTCACTGTTAATCGTTGTGAGCAAATTAATCTAGAATATCATCAATATAAAAACCCAATGTGGGTGTGTGTGTGTGTGTGTGTGTGTGTGTGTGGTCTTGTCTCTTATTTACCCATATCAACCTTTTAGTTTACTAACGTCAGATCTTTTTCCAATGAAAAGCAACAGTTTTTAAAAACTTCAATGCATAAAATTATTACAAAAGAACTATTTTAGGGGGTGGTTAGGTGGCGCAGCGGTTAGAGCACCGGCCTTGGAGTCAGGAGTACCTGGGTTCAAATCTGACCTCAGACACTTAATAATTACCTAGCTGTGTGGCCTTGGGCAAGCCACTTAACCCCATTGCCTTTAAAAATCTTTAAAAAAAAAAACTATATTTGGACCTCTTTTGAATCTTTTGTAAAAGAAAAGGAAGCTTATTTCAATACTGACAATTAGCACAAAAGGCCTTAACAGTGTCCTTCAAAGAAGCATAAAAGAATTAAAATCAATTCCATTAAGAAAATTATTTGAGGGGCAACTAGGTGATGCAGTGAATAGAGCACCAACCCTGGAGTCAGGGTACCTGAGTTCAAATCTGACCTCAGACACTAAATAATTACCTAGCTGTGTGTCCTTGGGCAAGCCACTTAGCCCCATGACCCTGCAAAAACCTAAAAAACATATTTAAAGGCAAACATTTAATTTCCTTTTTTTTCCAAATAAAAGAGGTACTGAAGCTAAAATGCTATTTTAGATGGAAAATAAGGGATTCATTATTCATTTTGATGCCTATAAATTAATATCAAATACTATTTGATCATATTTTTGATAAGCAATTTTTATCCTGCTGTGTTCCCTTACATATTATGATATATTTAGACTGAAAACAGTCCATGTTGCCAGTTCTAAAGTTGCTGAAAATTAGAATTGTTACTAAATTGCTTTTAGTATACATTTCTATTTCCGTTTTTTTAGGGTTTTTTTTTTTTTTCAAGGCAATGGAGCTAAGTGGCTTGCCTAAAGACACACGGCTAGGTAATTATTAAGTGTCTGAGGCAGGATTTGAACTCTTCATTTCTATTTTCAAAAACAGTCTTCTAAAGGAAATAACTCTTTTATGCTTTATTATAATGAAAGGAATTATTAGAAATAATACGTTGATGAAAGTAACTCCTTTCTGATTTTCAGCGTGAGAAAGGATATAACTCAAAAAAGCATAACATGAATTATGCATATTTTCTGAATTATGTTGACAATTTTAAAGCCCATTAATTTTAATGTAATTTTAATCATTGAAGAAATAAATGTATTTTAGAGTCTATATTAAATACATTCAAAGTGGCATAACATAACCACAAATGTATTATATAATATATATTATATAATACAGTTAAATAATATATTTCACAAAATAGTATTTTCCTTCCTACTTCTGTGTCTTCTTTTAATGTTAGAAATAATTGTATATACTGCTTATGTACTAATATTTTAAAAAATAGTTTTCACTTATTATCTATCAGAAAATGAATGTTACTCCATTGCATAGAAGACAGCAAACCTTTAGATTTCAAAGAGATTATTTTATTTAAACATTTCATTTTTAGATGAGAAAATCAAATCTTTTAAAATCAAATGATTTGTCTGAGGATACAAAGCAATAGTAAATGATTATAGAAACAATTATTTCTTTACCACATTTTTTCCACTAAGATTCTTAAGCAGATACAATTTCAGGGCACTCCATTATAAAAATATATGTCTGCTTAGTTAAGTGTATTTCTGACTCTAATAATGTAAGAATACACTCCCCTCATCCTATTTGTTTATATATAATTATTTTACTTGCATACCCCAAATATTTGAGATAATATTTCCAATTTTTTTAAATATCCTCAGCAATTATTGACCATCTATTAACTTTGTGTGCTTTTAAGATCACTATGACAATAGGCCTTCTGTCTAATTATGAAATCTCTTCAAGACCTGATATTGATAGGCTTTAGGAAACAATAAATACATTTTGGCCACATTTAAATGTAAGGGATTTATTATGTTTTGTCTTTCATTTATTAGTTATTTACTTTTTTAATGCTTCTCAACTCTTGTGTTTGAATTCTAATGTTTTTTACTATACTCTGGCCTTTTCAAGGGGAATTATTAGAGGTTCTTTATTTCACTGATTTTTTGGGTTTTTTTTTGTTTGTAAGATAATGTTCATTTATGCTAAGTAAGGTAATCTTTACTCTACACCTATATATTTTGTCCTCTGTAACGTGTCCAAGTTCTCAGCTCTTTCACAGTGGTAGCATATTTTCTGAATTATGTTTACATTATCAAAGCGCATTAGTTTTAATGTAATTTTAGTCACTGAACATCTAAATGTATTTTAGAGTATCTTAAATACATTTATTTCTATTTCTATGACTCTGGCTTCTATTTTTTTAAAATATGTTTTTGAGGAGAAATACCAGAACTTTGATTGAAGTGGGCATTTGTACTTAGATCCTCTCACATCACTTCTACTCCATAGATTCTATTAAGTCTTCAAAGAAGTCAGCCACTTTGGCCTCATGTCTAAATGTGTCTGATGATGAAAGGAACTTCCAGTGCTTCAAGGATCAGTATTGCATAGGAATCTAAAATGTAAGATCTCTCAATTATGAGATATTTTTCAAGTAGAGAAATGGGAAGATAAAAAGTAATTCCAGGAGGACCATAGCTGTTCTTGTTTTTCAGAATTTTGGATTCAGAATATGGGAGTCAGTCATCAAACCTGGAAAACAATATCTTATTTCCACCCTAAGGCAATAATTTCACTGTTAGGATGTCCTGATCTTCAATATAGTTCCTAGACTACACTTTCATCATATCCTAATCATAGCACCAAGGGCATAACTGAATGTTTGCCATGCTTCAAACACTAATTGCTAGCCATAATTATACTATTATTTGGTATAAGGTTGGGATAAGAGATCCATCATTACTATACTTCAAACTCTTTACCAAAAGAATAAAACTATCCTTCACCTATCATGGGGCATTGGATCAAAGCTCTTTCTGAGTCCTTCATGTGTCTTGAACACATGACAGATACTCCTATTGAACTGTTGCTTAAACCAAGGACCTTTCTGAATTGTTAGGAAGATTAAAGTCAATTTAAATTTGTATTTGTCCCAATCAAGACAAAAATCCTCTGAACAATCATAAGCAAAATCTAAACAAAAAAGCCATATGTAAACTGTCTCTCTAGAAGAAGTCAGAGGTTGAACTGAGGACTAATGAATTTTGTCTTTTACTCAGCAAATGCAATTAAATGGCAACTGCTATGGGTTTTTAAATTCAGATACTTTTGACTGTTAAGCTGATTATTAATATCATTTTGTAACAATCACTAGATCTTGAGCACCAAGTTATGTTTTACTGCTTATAAAACCTGAGATCACAGCTTTTCTAGCTTTAATGGAGAAAAGTTGAATGGCATTCTGAACTTCAAAATATATTTTGATTTTTCCCAAACTACCTGTCTAGAATTATCCAGAACGACCTATCAAAATGTTGACCCTGATCTACAAACTCCAATTAGTTGTGAGCCATCAATACATACCTTTCGTGAATTCAAATTACTGTACTAGGATCCCACACACAAAGGTATCAATACCACTTATGACACTGGGCTATCACCATCCCCAGTATGCTGAGGATCACACCTTTGTCTAACTCAGACAAAAGTATTACACTGTGATATAACATTTTTTCTCAGCACAGTTCTATCACACCTATATAACTAGCAAACATTACCTCTAGACCCTGATATCTTAAGACATGCCTCCCAGAATTTCTGGATCGTCAGACAGCAGTTTCACATCCCAGTCCAGTAACTTGTGGCAGCCTTTATTCAAACTCTACTTAAAGGCCACACTTCTATTTAATCATAATTACAAAGGTGACCCTGCATCAATGCTTTTTAATTTTTTTCTTTATTTTCATTCATATATATATATATATATATATATATATATATATATATATATATATATATATATATATATATATATATATATGTATATTTTCAAGTCACAAAATTTCCTTCCATCCTCCCTTCCTATGCTCTTTCCCTCAGCAGCAGTCAGGGTTGGGTAAATGCTTTTTTTAAATATGTTTACCAATTAATAATTTTCTTTATGAGGAATTAGGATTAAGGGAAAGAGATACATAAAAAAATGTTCTTTATATTTTGAAGGGTGTGTGTGTGTGTGTGTGTGTGTATGTGTGTGTGTGTGTGGGTGTATTTTTGTTTTGTTTTTCTTCCTTGTTATGGGGATAACCTTGTCCATACACAATCAAACACAGTTGTCCTAGCTCTCTGAACTGCTGAAAGGAGCTACTTCCATCCAGGATGTTCATCATATGTTGTTGTTGATGTGTATATTATTCCATTGATCCTACTACCTTCATTCAACATTAGATCCTGTAAGTCATTTCCTGCTTTTCTACAGTGCATCAAAATTAAACAACTCATAGTTTAATTTTCTGTCAAATTGGGTTGCACTACCCAAACACATAATATTATCTGGATCTCATTTATATTATGATATCAATCCAGTTCTGATAAGAGAGTTACCCATTTACCTAGTTCTAACTACCAGGTCAAGGGTATATCATACCTAAATGTCTATGATAGGACTTTATTCAGTGTATTTTAAGTAACTACTATGCACCAGATATTTGAGATAAAAAGACAAGAACAAGGCATTCCATCTTCTCAAAGAGGTTACACTGAGGTGGATGTTGGGGAAGAAGGGGATGATTTGTACAAAGATGAGTAAATGCAATCTATGTACCAAGTAAAAAAAAATGTATATTTTCAATGCCTATTTAATTTCTGCTATGTGGGGGTGTGGTATCTGGGAGGCAGATATTGCAGAGGTCTTTCTGCTCTACTTGGGTAGGACTCAGCTGTTTGCCCTCACTCAGATCCATATTGTTGTCTGGGGCCCCAAAACACCACCTAGCCAAGGAGGGGCCCTCCTCACAGCTCCAGGACAGAGGGGAGGGCCTGAACACATTAGAGGACTTGAACTACCATAGAGCAGTTGTATCCTCTCATAGGACCCTGGCAGAATAAAGATCCCTGTTGGTTGTCCCCAACCCCGCCCCCCAGTGTCTTGGAAGTGAGGTAAATTAGTCATAGCCTGAGGAAACAAGGAAACAATAGAAAAAGGAGAATCTGACCATAGAAAATTGCTTTGGTCCCATGGAGGAACAAAATACATACTTAGATAATGGCAAAACCAAACTTCTATATCAGAAACCTCCAAAATAAATAGAAAAGGGGCTCAGGCTATGGATGAGTGCAAAAATGCCTCAAAAAACAATTAATGGAGGCAGAGGAAAAATTGGGAGATATAGATAAATCATGAAAACCAAGTAAATCAGCAACTTGGTGAAAGAAATACAAAAAAAAAATAACAGGAGAAAATAATGTTAAAAACCAGTTTAGGCTAAATGGAAAAAGCAACACAAAAGGCAAAAGAGGAGAAGAATGCCTTAAAAAAGCAGAATTGGCCAGCTGGATAAGAATACAAAAAAAATTTTCTGAAGGAAATAACTCCTTCATGTGCACAATGGAAATAAAGGAAGCTGATGAATTTCTGAGAACCCAGGAAGAAATGAAATTGTACTCAAAGGAAAAAAAAATAGAAGAAAATATGAAATATCTCATTGTAAAAGCAAGTGACCTTGAAAACAGATCCAGAAGAGATAATTTAATAATTATTGAGCTACCTAAAATTCATGACCAAGGTAAGTGCCTAGACTTCATTTTTTTCTAGAAATAATAGAACAAAATTGCCATGAGATTCTAAAAGCAGAAGGTAAAATAGAACTTGAAGGAATTCACTGATCACCTCCTGAAAGAGATCCTAAATGAAAAAAAAAAACTTCCAGGAATATTATAGCCAAATTCTAGATCTCCTAAGTTAAAGAGAAAATACAAAAACTGCTACAAACAAGCAATTCAAGTACTTTGCCTCTACAGTGATGATTTCACAGGACCTGACAGAATCTTCATTAAGGACTCATAGGGCTTGGAATATGATATTTCAGATGGCAAAATTTCTTGGTTTATAACTTAGAATCAACTACCCAGCAAAACTAAACATCCTCTTTCAGGGGAAAAGATGGAATTTCAATGAAATAGGGGTCTTTCAAACTTTTCTATTGAAACAAGCAGAACTGAATAGAAAGTTTGATTTCCAAGCACAGGACTCAGGTAAGCCATTGAGGGGGTTGGGGGGAGGAGGAATACTTCTGAGAAACTTAATGATGTTGAAGTGTTTTTAGTCCTGCATGGGAAGAAAATACTGATAAATCATTTGAACTTTCTCATGCATAAGAGTAGTTAAAACGAGAATATATAAAGAAGGCACAGGAAGGGCTTGAATATAATGGTATAATATAGTAAAAAGATAGAGTCAATGGGTGATGAAAGAAAGTGCTGGGAGGAAGAGAAAGGAAAAGACGGAGATAAGATATTTCACACAAGCATCAAGAAAAAGCTTTTATAATGAAGTGGAAGAGGGAAGTTGAGGGGGATTGAGTGAGTCTTCATTCTCATCAGAAATGGCTTAAATGGGAAATAACATACACACTCAATAGGGTATAGAAATCTCTTCTATCCTAGAGAAAGAATGAGAGGAAAGGGATGGAATAAGGGGGGATGGGGGAGGGAAGGTAGGAGTAGGTAGTAGAGGACAGGGAAGATCATGGGAGAATGTGTTAGGATACAACACACAGGGACAGGATGAAAGAAGAGAAAGAATGGAATAGATGAGAGTGAAGAGGAATAGAGTAGGGGGAAGTTCAGCCAGTGATACAAACTGTGTTAAAAATATTGAAGCAACTTCTCCATTAGCTATAATGGGGAAGGAAACTCATCCCAGAGACAGAGCCATTGAAATATGAACACAGACTGAAGTACACGTTTTTCTCTTTCTCTCACTTTTCTTGAGATTTCTCATGTTTTTTGGGGGAAGGGTTTGTTATTACTACTCTTATAACAAGATTATTGTAGTAATATAAAATAAAAATGTAAAAATGTAAAGAAATACAGATATATAACAAGAAAAAATAAAGAGTAGTTAGAAAGTTTTCAGAAAGAAGAGCTCTAGCTGTTGGGGGAAGTACATTAAAAACTCTTCCTTTAAAACAAATTATACTTTCCCTGTGTTTTGAAGGAAATATGTAACTCTAAGAGGTAGATTCTACTGAATTATTGGAAAATAAAGTGAAAGGTAAATATTCAGACACTTATTTAATGTAAAAATAATAAGCATCTATGAAACAAAATTTAGTATTAAGAAAGATGTATTTCTAATTGAGCATAGGATCTTAGGAGACAGTATAAATGCAACTGATAATTTGAAAGTACAAAAATAACACAAAAAACCTTGACAATTTTGGATACATGGGAACTATGCCTGATACATTTTTAAAATGATAATTTGTATGCATAATATATTAATTGCTTATTATTACATTTAGAATTATCCAAAAATATACCAATTGTTGATTTATAATCATTTTTATCCAGAAAGGAGAGTTGACAAAAACTGTACTCCTTTAAAGCAGAAATTATTTCAAAAGTTGACTAAATAGACAGTTTAATAATACATGCTTTCTTTATTCCCCCCACTTCATTTTATAAATACTTCCTTCTTAGGATCCCTCACAAAAATATTATATTCCTTTTTTTCCTTCATTTACATGATAGTATAAAATTCTAGTTTCATAGTTTTAAAAATATAAGCCCCTAAAATTCCACTAAACTTCTGTATAATAATGATTTGATGAGTTCTTTACTTGAAACAAGATGTATAAATTTTGGAGCTCTACATTTCTTATATTGCTAATTCATTTATCCATCACTTTTTCAGTACAAGTTATTCAAAAATTATAATTTTTCAATGCATTATAAGCTCAAAATAAGTCTATAGCAACATATGATGAGATGCATGAAGTAGCATAATATCCAGAAAGACATATATTTTATGAAATTATAACTGAATGTGTATATCATGTTATTTTTGTCATTTGAGGCTCACTCTACTACCTACTGAGAATCTCCATCCATTGCTTCATATATACCCCCTCCACCCCCACCCCTTTCAACTCCAGGTCTGAAAACTGTAATCAAATCTTTATACATTATCACAATTAAATATATTTCAGACTACTCTTCTATGTTCCAGTTATAATTAACTCTGTAATTTCTATGAAATATATTTTCGTAGTACACTTGGTTGGTATAGAGCATCAAGCCTGGAGTCAGGAGGACCTGAGTTCAAATCTAACTTCAACCATTTAATAATTACCTAGCTGTGTGACCTTGTAGAAGTCATTTAACCCCTTTGACTTTCCAAAAAAATATTATTCTCTGACCACTTATCTTTATGTGTAGTCTTTATAAGTATTCATATTTTTTCTAGGCAGTGATAATCCTAATTTTGGTATTTCTAATTTTAGTGAAAATATTAGTTCCTGAAACATAGTAAGCACATAATAATACTTGGTGATCCATCTATTCATCCTGAAAAATTCTATGATTCTATTCTCAGTATTCTTCCTTGTCCTGCAGTAATGCATCCTTATCATTGTCCAAGCACTTTGAAATACTTCCAAAAGATCAATACTACATAGAGCATATGTTGCCATGCTAGCTTTTATCACTTACATATTAATTCACCATAAAATACATTGATATTAGTCACAAAAACATGAATATTCTTTGATAATGTAAAGTTTGTTTTTCATTTTGAAAAAGAGTGAAAAGTTCCAATAATTCAGAATCTCTGTTGATTTGTAAAATTAATTCTTTCTAAAAGCCCCAATAAACACTTTTTTTTAGTTCAAACTTTACTGACTCAAGTGGAAATAGATACAACATTATTTTCAATGTAGGACAAAAAGGTTTAATTATTATTCTGGAACAGATTCATATAAACCACAATACATATAAGTTATAAGACAATTAAATTTCAAAATCCTAGCAAACATGCATTCACCATACACATATACATACATGCACACACACACATACACAATCAATAAATGCCCCAGTCATCTTCAATACTATAGTCCTCATGTCACAATCCCTATTTATTTGAAGAACTTTGCACATGACTGTTAACATAATGTACATAAAAGTGTGATGATAAAAATCTTTATAATACATGCATAATGCAAAGATTAGTTCCTCCTTTACAATCCCCTTTAGCACTATCAATTTCTGAATTTTAAGCTTAAATATATCAAAATATGATCTGAACTACAAATTTTGAAGGCCATAGCCAATGAATAATTTATAGATAGCCTCTATTCAGTAGTTGCTATGCATACAAATGTTATTCAGAAGGAAGAAAAACATTGTGTATGAATAATAATCACAAGGCCATAGGCTAACAACTGTGAAGATTCTTTCTTGTTAAAGTTTTATGTACACAAATTATATTTTGAACTGAGTTTTATAGGAAAATGTGATATTGATAAAGGCATATTTAATTACTTAAATAATGTGACAGTTCTTAGAAATTTCTGGTTCTTCAATCACAATGCATATAATATTGATAATCATAGAATTTCACCATTTGATGAGAATTTGGATATCATCTATTTAAAGTCTTTAAGTTTGCAAATAAATGAACATCATACAGAATGGTCATGCATTGAAGGATGAATTCTTCATAACTGGAGTGGAATATCAAGATTCATAAGAGGGAAAGGGATGTTTGAAAGACAGAGTAGTACATGGAATAGGGAAAGGGAGAGAAAGAGAAACAGAAAGGGACAAACAGATAAGAATTGAAGTCTCCACATACAGACTATAGTCCAATTATAAATGTCTTACTCAAGTGGGAACAACTAGGTAATGGATCATCTAGGAATAGAATTTAAATCATTTGATCCTTAATGATGTGTCCCGCTTCATATATTCTAGTCTAATTTTGAGAAAAATTAGTAATGATTGCAAATATGACTCATTTAATTTCAACATCATTTTACCAATAGATAATACAGTTCCTGGATAGGAGTAGAAAAATTAATAAATGACATTTTAAAAATACTCTCAGAATTAAAGTAGAAAGAGAAATCAGGAGTTATAGTCAAATATAGTCAAATAGTATGAATGAGTTGCACTTCAAATATTTCAAATATATTTTTCATAAACAAATCCTCCTTTGCACTATTATGATAGGGTTTTCAGAATGTCATCTATATAAAGTGAAGTCTTTGAACATGATGGTAGATAAATTGGTTTCAGTTAGAATTTAATATAAATATTACTGGTTAATGTATGTTATAGAAAAGTGAAGTGACTTTTTAAAATACAGATTTTGTCCAGGAAATAGAAAGCATGACATGGATGTAACATTGTAACTAACATAAACCATTAGCATTAGCAACTCATTTGACACAACATGGTAATTATGAATTTAGAACAAAGTTGCATTGTCATTGGAAAATATGGACTAAACTAATTAGAAACAAAGGTAATAAAAGAAAGAAGATAATAATAACATTTCAATCAGATCAAATAAATGTAGTACAACTACTATCTACAAGGCTGAATTGAGTCACATTCATGAGCTTTTTTCTTGTCCTTTTAATCATTCTCATATAGTACCTGTGTCATCTATCAGACGATAATTAGCAGGATTAAATAAGTTAAAGTATAAAAAGGCCAATGCAAAGCTTAAAGAGGTTTATTACTTTTATCTTATTACCATTTTTGATTACTTCACAATACAATGATTTTGGAGAAAGAACATACAGACTGGGGGCAGCTTGGTGGTGGAGTGGATAGAGTGGATTGATTGGATAGAGGGCCTGTAGTCAGGAGAATATGAGTTTGGACCTCAGATACTTAATAATTGCTTAGCTTTGTGACAGGCAAATCACTTAACCCCATTGCCTTGCAAAAAAAAAGGGTATAGACTTTACAGGAATTACTTTAATTAATTGTAAGGAAACAATTCCTTTAAAAGTATTACTGGTTAAATAGAGAAGGGATACAAAAGTTGAGTGCAGCAAAAATTCTTTAAAAATGAATATTGGGTAAGTGTAAGTTAATGACTTTGTGAAACATGAATCAATCAAACAAATTTTTAAAAAAATGAAAAAAATGAAGCAAATTTAAAAAAAAAATTCCTTCACTGGAAAAAGATCTGACCTGCAAAAGAGAAATAGGAGAGATAATTTAAGAATTATTGGACTACATGAAAGCAATGACCAAAAAGGAGATTGATTGGACAAAATGTGTTTAGAAATAATGAAGAATGGGCAGCTAGGTGGTGTAGTGGATAAAACACGGGCCTTGGAGTCAGGAGTACCTAGGTTCAAATCTGGTCTCAGACACCTAATAATTACCTAGCTGTGTGGCCTTGGGCAAGCCACTTAACCCTGTTTGCCTTGTAAAAAAAAAAAACCTAAAAAAAAGAAATAATGAAGAAAAAGGATACTGATTTTCATAAAACCATATATTGGTTTTATTTATTAGTTCAATAACTCTCTTGCTTTCATTTCTAAGTCTCTGGTCAATTTGATTTAAAAAAAAGAAAACCAAAGTGCTAGTACAATAAATGAAAAAGGTGAACGCACCACCAAAGAGGAGGAAATTAAAGTAATAATTTGGGAATTATTTTGCCCAACTCTATGGCAATAAATTTGACAATCTAAGTGAAATGGAATGATATTTACAAAAATAAAAGTTGCCTAGGTTAAATGAAGAGGAAATTAAAATCCTAAATGACCATAACTCAGAAAAAGAAATTCAAAAACCATTATTGAGCTCCCTAAGAAAAAAATCTCCAAGGCCAGATGGATTCACAAGTGAATTCTATAAAATATTGAGGCAACAATTGGTTCCAATTCTATATAAACTCTATGGAAATGTAGGTGAAAATGGAACTCTGTTTAACTCTTTTTAATGACACAAATATGGTGCTGATATCTAAACTAAGAAGAGTTAAAACAGAGAAAGAATATTACAGACCTATCTCCTTGAGGAATACAGATGAAAAAATCTTAAATAAAATCTTAGCAAAATGATTACAACAAGTTATCACTAGGATAATCTATTATGATCAAGTAGGATTTATCCCAGGAATGTAGGTTTGGTTCAATATTACAAAATCTGTTAGTATAATTAATTATATCAATAAAAAAAACTATCAGAAATCATATCATTGGGCAGCTAGGTGCCAAAGTGGATAGAGTGCTGGTCCTGGAGTCAGGAGTACCTGAGTTCAAATCCAGCCTCAGACAATTAATAATTACTTAGCTATGTGGCCTTGGGCAGGTCACTTAACGCCATTGCCTAGCAAAAAAACCTTTAAAAAAGCAATCATATGATCATATCAGTAGATACTGACAAAACATTTGATAAAATACAGCACTAAAATACAGTACTAAAACACTAGAGAGTATAGGAATAAATGGATTGTTCCTCAGAATAATAAGCAGTCTCTATCTGAATCCATCAACAAGCATTATATGCAATGGGGATAGGCTAGAGGCCTTCCCAATAAGATCAAGGATGAAACAAGGATGCCCATTATGAACACTACTATTCCATACTGTATTAGAAATGGTAGCTTTAGCAGTAAGAGAAGAAAAAGAAATTTAAGGCAAGAAGGAAGAGACAAAACTCTCAGATGACATGATGGTATACATAAAGAATCCAAAAAAATCACTGAAAAAACTACTAGACATAATTTGCAACTTTAGCAAAGTAGCAGGATATAAAATAAAGCCTCATAAATCATCAAAATTTTTATATATGACTATGAAGATAGAGTAGAAAGAGCTAGCAAGAGAAATCACACTCAAAGTAACCTCAGACAAAATAAAGTACCAAGGATTCAAACTGCCAAGGCAGACATGAAATTTTTTTTAAAACAATTATAAAACATTTCTCACACAAATAAAATGAGATTTAAATAACTGGACAAGAATCAACTGTTTGTGGATAGGTCAAGTTAATAAAGCTATTTATAATTAATATAATTATATAATATAATTAATATACTAAATATAATTTATATACTAAATAATAATATAATAAAAATGACAATTCTACCAAAACTAAACTACTTGTTCAGTAGTTTTAAAATTCAAAATTCCATATTCCAAAAAAATATTTTAATGAGTTAGTAAAAGGTGTTAATAAATTTATATGGAGAAATAAAAAGTCAAGAATTTCCAGGGGCTTAATGGGAAAAAAGTGCAAAATATTGTGGCTTAGCCATACCAGATCTAAAATTATATTATATAGCATGAGTCACCAGACATTTCTGGTATTGGCAAAGAAATAGAGTGATAGATCAGTGGAATAAACTAGGTAAAATAGCAGGAAAAGATTATACTAATCCTCTGTTTGATAAATCCAAAGAATCTAATTATTGGAAGAAAAACTTGGACAGATAAAAGCTGTTGGGAAAAATGGAAGTTTGTATGGAAGAAACTTAGATTAGACCAATACATAACACCCTATACCAAGATAAAGACCAAATGGATACAGGATTTAGACATATAAAACAATATTATAATCAAACTAGAAGATCAAGGAGTAGTTTTCCTGTCAGATATATGGAAAGGGAAGCCATTTATGACCAAGGAAGAGATGAAGAACATCATGAAAAACAAAAATAGATAATTTTGATTAAATTAAAAAGTTTTTGCACTGACAAAACGACTATAACCAAGATCAAAAGTAATATAGTAAATTGGGAAACAATTTTTACAACTAGTATTTCTGACAAAGGACTCATTTATCTTAATTTTAATTTTTTTCTCTTTCCTTTACTTCATCACTCATGTGGGTCTATATTTTCTGTGGGGAGGGGGTATTATGTTTACTCTTAAACAAGAATATTTTAGTAATGTATATGAAAATAAAAATAAGAATAAATAAATTTGAAAAAAGAGGAAAAATAAAAAATAAAATTCACACAGAACTGAGTCAAACTTTCAAAAAACAAAGCCATTCCCCAATTGACAAATGGTCAAAGGATATGCAAAGGCCATTTATAGATGAGGAAATCAAAGCATTCCATAGTCATATGAAAAATTGCACTAAAACATTACTTATAAGGGAAATGCAAATTAAACCATCCCTGAGGTACCCCTTCACACCTCTCAGACTAACCAATATGACCAGAAAGGACAATGATCAATGTTGGAAGGGATGCAGGAAATAGGGAACACTAATACATTGTTGGTGGAGCTGTAAACTCAAAAATGTGCATTCCCTGTGATCCACTACTGGGTCTATACCCTGAAGACATTATGAAAAAGGGTAAAGGTATAACTTGTACAAAAATATTCATAGCAGCCCTGTTTGTGGTGGAAATTAATGGAAATTTAAGTGAATGTCCTTCAATTGGGGAATGGCTTAACAAACTGTGGTATATGTACATCCTGGAACACTATTGTTCTATTAGCTAACTAGATGGACAGAAATTCATGGAAGCATGGAAAGTATTGCAAGAATTGATGCTGATTGAGATGAGCAGAATGAGTAAAAAACATTGTACACCCTAACAGCAACATGGGGGTGATGATCAATCTTGATGGACTTACGCATTCCATCAGCGCAACAACCAGGGACAATTTTGGCATATCTGCAATGGAGAATGCCATCTGTATCCAGAGAATGAATTGTGCAGTTTGAACAAAAACCAAAAATTATTGCCTTTGATTTAGAAAAAAAAGTTATCTTCTTATGCAATTTTACTATCTCTTATACTTTATTTTTCTTCCTTAAAGGCATGATCTCTCTCTTATAACATTCAACTAATATCAACGTATAGCATGGAAACAATGTAAAGAGTACCAGAATGCCTTCTGTGGTGGGTTGGGGGAGAGAAGCAAGAATGGGGAGAAATTGTAAAACTCACAATAAAATCTTTTTAAAAAAAAGATCTAAACATAATGGGGAAATAGTACCCTGATATCCTAAAAACACAGTATAAAATGGACAGTGAATAGAAAATCTTTCAATAACTTTCTGAAAGAGATCACAAAATTAAAACTCCAGAATTATTAGGTCAAGAATTAAGTATATGAGGCAGTCAAAAAAGAAGCAATTCAAATATCAAAAAGCCACAGGCAGGATTTTGTATATTTTAGTCTCTTCAATATTAAAGCATGAGAATTCCTGTAATATGATATTATGGGGGCAAATGAGGTTGACTTGCAACCAAGTATCAATTACCCAGCAATATTGAGCATGCTATTTCAGGGTAAAAAGGTCACCATTCAATGAAATAGGAGACTTTTAAACTTTTCTTATTAAAAGAACGAAACTGGACATAAAATTCAATATTAAATACAAGACCCAAAAGATACATAAAAAGATAACTATTAAAGAAAATATGATTCAAGAGGATAAAACTGTTTGCATTGTTTTGCAGGACAGTTTGGTTAAGTGACTAGCCCAGGGTCAAACAAATAGGTAATTTTAAGTGTCTGAGGTCAGATTTGAACTCATGTCCTCCTTACTCCAGGGCTGGTGTTCTATCTACTGCACCTCAAAGCTGACCCTTACATTCTTACATGATAAGATGATAGTTTTAACTCTTGAGAACTAAAGTAAAAATAAATTTAAAAGTAAGAATTCTATTAATTCAATAAATAAACTGAGTTGATTTTTATAAGAAACAATAGATAAATGCTTAGATAATTTATTTAAAAAATGAAGAAAATCAAATTACCAATATTTGAAATGAAAAGGAAATAAAATTATCAATGAAAAGGAAATAAAAGCCATAGATTTTTTTTCATAATTTATGACAAATTACAATCAGACATGGATGAATGTTAGCAAAAATACAAAATATGTAGATTAATAGAAGAAGAGATAAAATATTTAACCCTATTTTGGGGGTGGATGAACAAGCTATCAGTGAACTTTTCAAGAAAAATAATTTCCAGGGTCTAATGATTTACAAGTGAATTCTATTAAAATTTAAAGAACAATTAATTCGAAATATATTGTTATTTGTAAAAATAGGTGGAGTTCTGCAAAATTATTTTTATGACAGAAATAGGGTGCAGATACCTAAATCAGAAAAAAGTAAAAAGAGAGAAGAGAATCACAGACCAATTTCCCTAAGGAAAATTATAGGAGTAAAGTATTTTGAAAAAGGTAGTGGGGAAAATTTGAACTACAATTCTAATTGGAAAAGAGAAAAGGGTAAATTATATAAAATGGAGTAGAACAAAGCATCTATTACCTTAGAAGAAAAGAAAGGAGGAGGTGAGTATTAATTGACTCTTACTTTTATAAGATTTGACTCAAAGAAGGAAAAACTATCCACAATAAATTGGGATTAGGAATTTATATTACCCAGCAATTTTTTTTTTTTGTTTAAAGTTGAAGAATAGTCTATTAAAAGGGAAGACAGATGAAGGGAGGTGGTAGTTCAAAGCAAAACACTGATGAGCTAGGAAGGATTAAAAGATAGAGAACATTATAAACAAGGGGAACTAGGATGGAAGGAAATACACAGTAATTTATTACTGTGATTGTAAAAAGGATGAATTCTCCCATAAAACAGGAGTGGATACGCGAGGGGCTTAAAAACCAGAATCCTACAATATACTATTCACAAGAATCACCTTTGAAGGAGAGAGACACACAGAGTATATTATGTTTCAGTTTAAGCTAAATTTAAAGAAAAAATAGGGTATCAATCATGATGTCAGACAAAGCAAAACTAAAAATAAATCTAATTAAATGAAATAAGGAAAGAAAGTACCTTTTCCTAAGAGTTTATGCACCATGTGGTATAGAATCCAAATTATTAGAGAAGAAGTTAAGTATGTTAAAGAAAGACAAAGAAAGCAGAAATGTTCCAGCAGAGGACCTCACTCTCCCATTTTAGAAGAAGATAAGTATAACCACAAAATAAAAAAGAAAGAAATGAGGAGGTAAAGCACATGCATAAAGGCAAAAAATATTGAATTTATACTTTGCAAATGTAATAAAAATTACATGCCAAAAAGAGTCAAGAAGAGATAAATGAAAAGTTCATCAAAAATAAAAATAATCTAATAATAAAGTCTGAGCAAGCCAAAACTACAAATAATAGAAAAAATAATTTCATTGAAGAAAATTAGAATAATGAAAAATTATATCAAAAGTGCCAAATCAGTTCCTAGAATAATTTTTATGCCTCTAAATACTTACATGAATAAAATTGAAGAAGACTAGATTGAATTGTGTATACTACTAAAAAAAAGAGAAAGACCAAAAAACATCACCCAAACAAAAATCCGTAGAATTCAAGATGTGTATTGATCGCATGAATGGAATATGAATGAAGCCTGTCAGAGTAGAAAATCATCCATTTTACTTCCAGTTTTTTTGCTACTTTCAAAAGTGTTGTTATACATATTTATATATATTCCCCAAAATTAGAAGTCATAAAATTAAAAGCTATTAAATTAATAAATGACCTGGATTCATTTTTATAAGAAAACAATAAAGAGATAATTCGATACTTAATTTGACTAAAAATGAAGAAAACCAAATTACCAAATTAAAAATAAGTAATTAATTGCAAAAATAGATCACATTAAAAAGAATTACAAAGGAAACAACATTTTTTAAAATATCATAAACAATGAAGCAATTTCAAGGAAAAATTTATATGCATCAAATAATAGAGCAAAGTCTTAGAGAATTTAAATTCATTACAGAAAGACATAGGTAGCAAAATTATTATGGAAGAAGAATTTAATTTTCCATTCAGAATTAAATCTAAATCTAAAATAAACAAAAAGGAAATTAAGGAGATGAGTAGAATGTTTTAATTTTCATTTCTCTAATCAATAGTGACTTGGAACATTTTTTCATATGATTATAATTAGTTGTAATTTCTTCATTTGAAAACTGTTCATATCCTTTGAGCATTTATTGATTGGGGAATCACATATAATCTTATAAATGTGCTGTAATTGTCTATATATTTTAGAAATGAGACGTTTATCAGAATTCCTGGATTTGAAGATTGTTTCCTAACTTTCTGCTTTCCATTTAATTTTGGCAGCATTGATTTTACTATTGCCAAAACTTTTTTTAATCTAATATAGTCAAAATCATTCATTTTGCAGTTTACAGTGTTCTCTATTTCCTGTTTGATCATAAATTTATCCCTTTTCCAAATCAAATAGAGTATTTTTCGTCTATTAATTTATCTATGTTATCGCTCTTTATGTATAAATCCTGTACCCATTTTAATATAGGGTGTGAGATATGGATGGATGCCTACTTTTTGCCATACAATTTTCCCATCAATTTTTGTCAAATAGTGAGTTCTCATCCCAGAAGTTGATGTCTTTGGGTTTGCCAGATAGTAGATTGCTGTAGTTATTTACTGCAGTTTCTTTTAAACCTATCCTAATCCATTCATCCATTACACTATTTATTAAGCAGTACCAGGCAGTTTTATTGACTGCTATTTTATAGCATAGTTTTAGATCAGGTAGAGCTAGGCCATGTTCCTTTTCCTTTTTTTTCCCATCAGTTCCCTTTCTATTCTTGCCATTTTATTGTTTCAGATGAATTTTGTTTCTATTTTTTCTAGTTCAGGAAAGTAGCTATTAGGTAGATAGATTAGTATGGCACACTGAATAACTAATTTAATTTGGGTAGAATTGTCATTTTTATTATATTAGCTCAACCTAACCATGATTATTTGACATATTTGCAATTATTTAGATCTGACTTTATTTGGGTGAAGGGTGCTTTAAGATTGTGTTCATACAGTTTCTGGATTCATCTTGAGAAGTAGATTCCCAGGTATTTAATGTTATCTACAGTTGTTTTAAAAGGGATTTCTCTTTCTATCTCTTGCTCTTGGGCTTTTGAGTTCATATATAGAAATGTTGATGATTTATGTGGATTTATTTTATATACTGCTACTTTACTGAATTTGTTCATTGCTTCAAGGAGATTTTTGGATAATTTTGGGGGGTTTTCTAGGTACACCATCATATCATCTATCTGCAAAGAGCTAAAGTTTTGCTTCCTCATTGCCAATTCTGATTCCTTCAATTTCCTTTTCTTCTCTTATTGCTACTGCAAGAATTTCTAATACTATATTGAAGAGTAATGGTAATAATCGGTACCCTTATTTCATCCCTGATTTTACTGGAAATGCTCTGAGTTTATTCCCCTTAAAGGAAATATTTGCTGACAGTTTTTATAAAGATACTATGAAAACTCCATTTATTCTTAGACTTTCTAGTTTTTTTTTAACAGAAATAGATGTTGTATTTTATCAAAATATTTTTCAGTATCTCTTGAGATAATCACATGTTTCTGTTGGTTTTGCTATTTATTGATATGTTTAATTATGTTTAATGATGTATAGACATCTAGAGTAAGAAGGAGAGAAGGGGGAATGGAGAAAGGGGGGTATGTGAGTGATGGAGGAGAGGGTGGACTGTAGGGGAGAGTGGTCAAGCATAACACATTTTCTTCTTTACTTCTTGGAAGGGGCTGGGATTGGATGGCCTGTCCAGGACCACAGGGCTAGGTGGTTGCTGGGCCTTAGGGGTGGTATGTGGACTTGGGGCCACTTGGCCCTTTGGCCGGTGATCATTCTGCTGTGCCACTCAGCTACCCTATAGCACATTTAAGAAGAGGGACAAGGTGAAAGGAGAGAGAAAATATAGTATATGGTAGTGGGGAGGAATTGATGGAGGGAGTTACAATCATCAATAGCAATAGGGCAAAAATATGGAAGTAGCTTTTGTGATAGACTTATCATGAAGAATGTGATTTGTCCGGGACAGAGCTGGTTGTGTTGGAACACAGGCTGAAGCACATTTATTATTATTATTATTATTATTATTATTATTTTATTATTGTTTTTTGGGGGGTGTTTGCAGGGCAAATGGAGTTGAGTGGCTTGCTCAGGGTCCCACAGCTGGGTGATTGTTGGGTGTCTGAGGCCAGATTTGAACTCGGGTGCTCCTGACTCCAAGGCTGGTACTCTGTCCACTGCACCACCTAGCCATCCCTACTACTACTACTACTACTACTACTACTACTACTACTACTACTACTACTACTACTACTATTTCATTTTGTTTTGTGTTTTTGGATATTTTTGGTTTTTGCAAGGCAATGGTTTTGGGGTGGCTCGCCAAGAGTCACACATCTGCATGATTGTTGAGTATGTGGGGTCAGAATTGAACTTGGGTGCTCCTGACTCCAGGGCCGGTGCTCTGTCTACTGCACCACCTAGCCGCCCTATTATTATTATTATTATTATTTTAATTTTAAGTTTAATTTTTTTCTCTTTATTTCTCATGGAGGAGGGGTAATATGTTTACTCTTAAACAAGGATATTTTAGTAATGTATAAAATATTTAAAAAATTTTAAAGTTAGGTTGAGTGTTTTCCTAACAATCCCTGCCTACCTAGTAAAAATCCAACCTGATCATTGTGTATTATCATGGTAATAATTTGCTGTAATCTCATTACTAAAACTTTATTTAGGATTTTTGCATCAATATTCATTAGGGAGATTGGTCTACAATTTTCTTTGTCTGTTTTGGTTCTTCCTGGTTTAGGTATCAGCACCATGTTGGTGAAATAAAATAATTTTGGCAGAATTGCTTCCACTCTTACTCTTTTTAAAAATAGTTTATGTACATTAGGAATTAATTGTTCTTTAAATGTTTTGTAGAATTCACTTGTAAATCCATTTGGACTTGGAGACTTTTTTGTTGGGGAGTTTATTGATGGGTTCTTTAATTTTGTTTTCTGAAATGGGGCTATTTAAGTAATTTATTTTCTCTTCTATTAATCTGGACATTTGTACTTTTGTAAATAGTAATCCAATTCACTCAATTTATTCAATTAATTGGCATAAAGTTTGGGAAAGTAGCTCTGAATTATCTCTTTAATTTCCCCCTCATTGATGGTTAGTTCACAATTTATATTTTTTTATACTGGTAATTTGGATATCTTCTTTCTTTTTTAATTCAGATTAACCAGGGTTTTGTCTATTTTATTGGATTTTTCATAAGGCCAACACTTAGTTTTATTTATGAGATCAATGGTTTTCTTGCTTTCCATTTTATTAATCTGTCCTTTGAGTAACAGAATTTCTAATTTAGTTTTTAATGGGGGTTGTTTAATTTGTTCTTTTTCCTAGCCTTTTCAGTTTCATACCCATATCTAGTTCTGAGAGGGAGTAATTGAGTTCTTCTATTATTAAAGTTTTGTTATCTATGTCTCCTTGTATTTCACTCAGCTTTTCCTCTAGCAATCTGGATGATATACCACTGGGTTCATCTATATTTAGTAATGATATATCTTCATTACCAATGGTAACTTTTATTTTGTTTTGTTTTTGTTTTTACAAGGCAATGGAGTTAAGTGCCTTGCCCAAGGTCTTACAGCTAAGTAATGATTAAGTTTCTGAGGTCTGAATTGAACTCCAGGGCTAGTGCTCTGTCTGCTATGCCACCTGGACCTGGCTTCCCCCTAATTGTGCCTTTAAGAAGATTTAGTTTCCTTCCTTATACCTTTTATTGAGATTGGTTTTTCCTTTTACTTTGTCTGAGATTAGGATTGCTACCCCAGATTCTGTTTTACTTCACCTGAGTAACCATATATTTTCTTCCAAACTTTTACCTTTACCCTGTTTGTTTCTCTCTGCTTCAAAGGTGTTTCTTGCAAACAACATATTGTAGGATTCTTGTTTTAACCCATTCTGCTATCCACTACTGTTTTATGAGACAGTTCTACTCATTTGCATTTATAGTTAAGATTACTAATTCTCTATTTTCCTTCATGCTATCTTTCTCCATTTATATTTATCTCTTTCCTTTTCCAGTGTTCCTCCTCACCGAAATTTTTACTACCTTTCCCCTTTGACTTTTCTTTTAGGAATTTAAGTTTCGGTTCATTTTCACTTATACCTTCCTTTCTCTTTTTATTAGTCCCTTCTTCCCTTATCTTTCCCTTTCCCAGTCCCCTCCTTTATGCAGTTTAAGTTAGATTTTTAAACTCAAGCAGGATTGAATAGAACTTACTCAGCATTCACATTCTCCCTTCTTTCTCTCTAAAAATATATGTCTTTGTGCCTCTTCCCGTGGGATTATTTTTCTGCTCTACTATTAATAATCAGGTATCAGCAATCACAGTTTGATTATTTGGTTTTTTGATAAGCTTCTATTATTATGAAGATATCATTACAGATTGTTTACTTGATTGGTTGATAAGCAGCCCTGACTCAAATTGCATTAAATTATAATTATAATCATTTTTTACCTTGCCCCTTTTCAAGTATCTGTCAGGTATACACAATCTGCCTCAGGAGCCAAAGTATCATCCAAAGCCATATCATTTCTTGAATTATTTGTGCCCTTCCCCCAGTCTTATATTCCTTCACACTTTACCACCCCCCCATCCAGAGTACTTAACACCTTGTTAAGGAGAGCAGTCCCTATTTGCTCTCCCACTTTGTCCCCCAACCCATCCTTGCATCCCTACCCAGGGTATTTTATCCACTCTTAAATGTAGCATGAATTAATTCAAACACTGATCTAATTAACTGTAAGAATCTTAAAGATCCCTAAATACTGGGAGGCTCTGGAGCTCTCAACTGAGAACTTCACAAATAATTGCAATTTACAGAGATGCTGACTCAGGTCCTTTCAGCTTAGGATACCCTCATTAGACAAGGTGCTAAGTATAGTGTGATTACAGTGAGACAAAGAATAATGAGACTTTTAAGTTTAAAGTTAACAACCCTGCTTTTCTTCAGGGATTTTTGTCTCAAACATAGTGATGTGATCTTGGACCTCTAAAATGCAGCATTGAGATCAAACTATATCCCAAATACATTAGATTCATTCTGTTCAATTATCTTCAACCCTCTAATTACCATCAGAGAAGTAAAGTTCTAAAACTTATAAGTGTTATATCTTCACTTTTAGATTGTATACAATTTGATAGTCTTGACCAATATTTGTTTTGTTTTGTTTTGTATTTTCCTTCCCTTTTTCATTTACTTTTTTATGGAACTCTGGATTTGTGTATTTGGTGATTGAATTCTCTGTTCAGTTCTGGTCTTTGTATCAAGGAATTCTGGAAGTCCTCTGTTTTGTTGAACATCCATCTTTTCCCCTGAAAGTATATGCTGAAATTTTCAGGGTACTACATTCTGGGCTATAATCCCAGGGCATTTGGTCTCTGAAAGAAATTATTCCAGGTCTTCCAATTCTTCAATTTTGAGGCTGATAGGTTCTGTGTGAGTCTGATTCTATTTCATTTATATTTGAATTGTTTTCTTTTTGCTGCTTGCCATATTCTCTCCTTTATTTTAAAGTTCTGGAATTTGGCTATTACAGTGCTTAGAGTTTCTATCTTGGGGTCTCTTTCTAGAGGGGTTTTATGGATTCTTTCAATGATTATATTATTTCCTGGTTCTAGTAGATTTGGACAGTTTTCCATTATAATCTCTTTCATGTTATTTTCCAGGTTCTTTTGTTGGTCTAGGCTTTCTAGTGGTCCAATGATTCATGGATTGTCTTTCTAGGTCATTCATTTTCCCTAAAAAGTACTTTACCTTCTATTCAATTTTTAGGCTTTTATTTTGTTTGATTGGATCTTTTAGTCTTATAGATTCATTGATTTGTAATTGTTCAATTCTTATTTTTAGGATTTTAGTTGCTTTAATTAGCTTCTGTGTTTCTTTTTCCAGTTGGTTATTTTTACTTTTAATGGTGTGGATTTCTTTGGTCAGTTTTTTGTAATTTTTATACATGATTTTCATTTCTTTTTTACATTTTTCTTCTCTTCTTTGGTTTTAACTTCTTTTTTAAGGTCTTTGATATGCTTTTGTATTTGAGTCCAATTTATAGACTGTTTTTATATTTCCCCTGTGAGTGATTTTTCACTACTTTCTTCTTCAGTCATGGCAATTCTGTTCTCATTGTCTATAAAGTAGTTTTCTATAGTGGGAACACTTTTAGGGTTTTTTTTTTTTTTTTTTTTTTTGTTTTGTTTTGTTTTTTTTGCTGTTTTAGCTCTGCTCCTGGGGTATAGGGAGTATAGATCCAAACTTTTTTTTTTTGAGACTGGGGTCTGATCCCTGGATTTCCATTGGCCAAGATGTTACTTATATATTCCAGGCCTTGCCTTTACAGAGGTTTCTTTTTACCCTTTTTTTACCCTGTCCAGGTTCTGACTTAAAGTGGTTTGTTCCAGACCCAGTTCTGTCTTTTACCTAGGTGTTTTCAGAGTTCAAACTTTGCTTGGGGCTGGAGTCCTCCCTGCTGGCTTATTATCTAGCTGCAGTTAAACTCTTCTTATTGTTAAGCTGTTGGGACTTGGATAACAGTTGTCTAAAAGCCCTCTGCTGGCTTTCCTGATCCCCTGCCTTCTGGACTTTACTTCTACTGTTCCCCCAGAGAGATCCTTTGTGATGTCTACAGTTGAAAACTTCTTTGAATCTTCTATTTTTTCTTGGTGGGATCAGTACTTTGGATGTCAGAGTAGAAACTTCATTTATCTTTGGTAGGGGAAAAGGCCAAGGAATATATTAGCTTCAAGTTGTCATCTTCGCTCCAACCCAGAAGTCTGGTTAACTTAATTTTGAAAAAGAAGAAAACCAAGTTACCAATATCAATAAAGAAAAATGTGAATTCACTACTAATGAGGAAGAAATTAAAGTAATAATTTGGAACTATTTTCCCAGCTATGGGTCAACAAATTTGGCAATTTAAATGAAATGGGTCAATATTTACAAAAACATAAAATGCTCCAGTTACTTGAAGAGGTATTTTATTAATTAAATAATCCCATGTAGGATAAAGGAATTGAATAAACCATTAATGAACTCCCTAAGTAAAAATCTCAAGGGTCAGATAAATTCTATCAAATATTCAAGAAACAAACCCAATTTTATATAAATTATTTGAAAAAATAGGTGAAGGAGGAGTTCTAGCAAATTTCTTCTTTGACACCAATATTTTTGCTGATGTCTAAAGCAGGAACAGTAAAATCACAGAAAGAAAATATAGACCAATGTCTCTAATGAATAAAGATATGGAAATTTTAAATAAAATAATAACTAAGTGATTACAGTAAGTTATCATTAGGATAACACATTATGATCAAGTAGGATTTGTAACTAGGAATGTAGAGTTAGTTCATCATACAGCAAAATAATAGCATCTATGAACATATCCATAATATGCTTAATTATATGTTTTTAACAGATGTTGAAAAAGCTTTTGACAAAAAAGCATTCATTTAATAACATAAAAGAGAATAAGAATAAATGAAGAGTTCTTAAAAATAACAAGTAGTAACTACCTAAAACCATCAACAAGAATTATATGTGATGGGGATATGCTAGAGGCATTTCCAATAATATCAGCAGTGAAGCAAATAGGAACAACTCTTATTCAACATTGATTTCGAATTGTTAGATTTGTCAATAAGAGAAGACAAAGACACTAAAGTTATTAAGATAGGTAATGAAGAAACAAAACTCTTACTCTTTGCAAATGATATGATGGTATTCTTAGAGAATCCTAGAAAATAATTTTTAAAAAAGCTACTAGAAACATTTAGCAACTTTACCAAATTTGCAGGATATAAAATAAATCCATTTAAATACTCAACCTTTCTATATTTTACTAACAAGACACAACAACAAGAGTTACAAAGAGAAATTGCATTTAAGGTAAGTATTGACAACATAAAATACTTGGGAATCTACATTCCAAGGTAAATGTAGAAACTATATGAAAACAACTATAGAACATTATTTACACAAATAAAAAAGATGAAAATGAGAGGGCAAATGTCAATTACCCATTGGTAGAGTGAATTAATACAATAAAAATTGCAGTTCCTCCTAAATTAATTCCATATTCAATGCCATGCCAAATCAAACTTCCAAAAATAACTTTATTGAGCCAAAAAGAAGTAACTGACTTCATATGGAGTACAAAAGATCTAGAATATCATGAGAATTAAAGCAAAAAAAGCATAGAAATGTGACCACTCATCAGAAATCTAATTTTATCTAATAAATCATCAGTCATCAAAACTGATACTGACTAAAAAATACAGTGATGGATAAATGAAATAGATTAAGATTAAAAGAAAGAGGAGCCAATGACTATTGTAATGTGCCATTTGATAAACCCCAGATTCTGGGAGAACTTACTTATAAAACCATCAGGGGAAATTGGAAGATGGTATGACAGAAACTAGGCATATGACAGTATCTCACATACTAAATCAAGATAAGGATGAAATGGGTACAACATTTAGACATAAAAGGTGATAGCATAAGTCAGGAGAAAAAGATTTAGATTATCTCTCAGATCTTTGAAAAAGGGAAGCATTTTATGACCAGGGAAGAGATAGAAGACTCAATAAAATGCAAAATTAATAATTTTTATTTTAATAAATTGAAAAGTTTTTGCAGGAAAAAAATACAATATAACCAATATTAAAAGGGAGGCAGCAAGTTGGGAAACAATTTTACACCTAGTATTTCTGACAAAAGATTTCTAAAATATATAGAAAACTGAGACAAATTTATAAGAATAAAAGTCATCCCTCAATTGATAAATGGTCAAAGGATATGAAAAGGCAATTCTCAGATGAAGAAATTAGAGCTTTGTATAAGTCATATTAAAAAAAATATAAATCATTATTGATTAGGCCTCACACCTATCAGACTGGCCAGTTTGATTAAAAAGGTAAATAATGCTGTAGTGGAGGTAGGGAAATGGGGTCACTAATACACTTTTGCAGGAGATCTGGAATGATCCAAAAATTCTAGAGAGTGATTTTGAATTACAGCCAAAGGGAAATAAAACTGTGCATCACCCTTTGATCCCAAATCAAGCATCTGCAAAGATCCACAATATCTAACTTTTTCTTTCCAGCTCTTTAATGTCTTCTTGTTCATTTTGTGACTAGGGTTATCAAATTCTGAGAGAGGGAAATTGAGATTCCCAGTCATATAGTTTTGCTGACTTTGCCTTCATTTAGCACCTTCTCTAACAATTTGGAAATTTTGCCATTTGGTGCATATAGGTTTACTTCACTGTCTATGGTAACTTTTAGGAAGATGTAGCTTCCTTCCTTGGAACTTTTTAATTTAAACTATTTTTGCCTTTTTTTGGATTTAGATCAGAAGTGCTAGCACTGCTTTTTTTTTAACTTCAAATGAAGCATAATATATTTTTCTCCGGTCTTTTACCTTTGCTCTGTGTGTATCTATCTGCTTCAAATGTTTCTTATTAACATCATATTGTAGGGTTTTGGTTTTTAATCCACCCTGATAACAGGTTTTGTTTTATTAGAGAGTTCATCCCATTCATATTCACAGTTATGATCATTAACTTGATATTTACCTCATTCTACCTTCCCCCATTCAACAATGTTTTGCCTCTGACCACAACTTCCCTCAGTTTTCCCTCCCTTCTCTCAGACCCCCTCTCTTTTCTTTCCCCTTTTGTTCCCATTTTCCTCTTCTTTCTTTCCTCCCCTCTATCGGTCCCTCCTTTACCTTTCACTTTACCCCTTCTACTTCTTTGTAGACATGAATACCTTTCTAAAACTATTTGGGAATGGTTATTATTCCCTTTTTAAACCAAATCTGTTGAGAGTTAGATTCACTCAATGCTCACACCCTTTCTTTTTTTGCTCTAACATAATAGGTTTTTTGTCCCTTTTCATGAGGTTTTCATTATCCTCTAATTCCTGCCCCCTTTTCTCCTAGAATAATTCTTTAATGTCTTAATTGTTTTGTCCTTGTCTTATACCCAAACCCTCTATGTATACACCTTTCAATTTTGCTCATAGAAACACAATTTGCAAGATTCAAGCTTGATCATATCATAAACATCTTATAACTATATTCATTTTCTAAGTATGCTTCTGTCAATTATCATAATAGAAATGCAATTCTGAAGATTATCCTGTATAGAGATGTAAAGAGTTTGTCTTATTGCCTTTTTGTTCTTTCCATTTATCTTTTAGAGTATCTCTTGAATCTTTTATTTGAAGATCAATTTGGTTGTTCAATTCAGTGCTTTTTAACTGGTAAATTTGAAAGTACTCTATTTCTTTGATTCTACATCTATTTCCCTTAAAGATTATGCTGAATTTTGAAGGGTAATTGATTCTTAATGGTTACCCTATCTTCTTTGACTCCCAGAATATCTTATTCCAGGTCCTTCAAACCTTTAATGTTGAAACGGTTAAGCTCTGAGGAGTCCTAATTTTGATCCTTTATTATTTGCATTATTTCTTTTTGACTGCTTGCAGTATTTTATCCCTTAGCAAATAATTTGGATATTTGGCTACCATATTTCATGGAGGTTTTATTTTAAGATTTCTTTAGGGCAATGATCAGTCTTTCAAGGATTATTTTACCTTCTTCTAGGATATAAGGGCAATGTTTTTTTTTTTTTTTAATTTTCTGAAAGTTATAACAGGTTCTTTTTAGAATAGGGCTTTCAGGGAGAAAAGTAATTCATTAATTATCTTTTCTGCCTTTAATTTTCAAGTTGATCATTTTCCTAAAGAGCCACTTCACATTTTCTTCTATTTGGCTATACCTAGCAGTTGATCATAAATAATTTTTAATAAAGATTATATGGAAATTTTAATTTTATATTCTGATAAAAAAAATTAAGCCTGCCTATAAGAAATGCAGAAACTCATTGCAAAATATGTGACTTCAGGATAACTGATAATCAAATTTTTTTTCATTCAAGGAGTAACATTTCTGGAATTGTTTCTGAAACAATCATCAGGAATAAGATGAACATAACAGAGGTGATTTTAAATGTACTAATCAGCATTATCACAACATCATAATAAGTTTAGTGTTTAAGAAAAATAGAAGAATTTCCTATATTTTTAACTAAACAATAACTTGCCTTATTTTTCTTGAATTTATATGATAAAAAGAAATTAAAATCTATTTTGTAACACAAAAATAATCATTTGATAAACTATGATATAATTCCTTATATTATGCATATACCATAATATATATGTACATATTGTATATTATATATATGCACATATATACATTTTCACATATGTTCACATAATTGTTTTATAAGTAAAAATAGCACACAACTGAAAATACGCAAAGAAAAATATAAAAATGATTGAAAATACAAAATGTTATTCTCTTGATGTATTTCAATAAGTAGAAAAAAGTAAACTCATGGTGACATAAGTTTATCATTTACTAACTTAATTTATTAAATATTATTTTGCTATTATATTGATATACTAAAATAAAGGTGGCATTATTTATTTATATAATTTTCATCTATACATACCTCTTTTGCTGTTTCATAATAACTTTGCCAATATTTCCTGATTTAATTAAGAAGTAAAGCAACATTCACAAAATGTAAACTGAATAACAAAAAATAGGATTCTTTTTGTTCTTAAAGGATTTAACATACCTTTTACAAAGTAGATTTCATTTCATCATCACAGTAATAAAGCTTACACTAAATTGAGTCATATTTGTAAGTAGTAGATCTTTATTTTGGGGATTGGTATAAAAGCACTGATTACAAAGTAGTACAAGAAAAGAGGTAGTTGGGGGTGGGGTGGAACCTTCAGTTCCATTTCTTATTCTCACTTCTTTAGTCTCATCATAAAAACTGATGCCTTTATAGTGACTAATTGATAGTTAGGACAGTAATTGAGTAAGCTGGACTTCTCCACTGTGCTCAATAAACCTATTTGAATTAATCCGACTGTTAAGTCATTCAATTTAGAGTACCTCTTGCAATTTGGGTAGCAATTTGTTTAACAAGGGGAATATCTTAAAGACTATAACCTAATGAAGAAGAACCATTTTCAGTTACCAAGATTTTTATTTAAATAAATCTAAAATTTGAAAGTAAAAATCAGTATTTCTTTCAAGATAGTAGGTCATCAGGCTAAATAAAGCATCTATTTTCACTGTCACTTAGCAATTAGTAATTTACTGAAGGTAATATTTCAAATCCAAATTAAGTTATCTCTTCTCCCTGACTCTGTGAGAATCAACGGAATGATATAAAACTGCCAATCTTTCTACAAGAAACATTTATTAAAAGTGCATTTTTAAAAAGCAACAGAACAAAAGAGAGTTAAGGTGAAGAATGAGTAGAAATATATAAAATGACTTGCCAATTTGAATAATTTCTTGAAATGAAGTAATCACAGGGGCAAGACAACTTTGCCAAATACTGTGCTACTACAGAAATATTTTAATTTTATCTATTGAATTGACAATAATTATTTTGGTAACTAGGTTCTTTTTAACCTTCAAGTCTGAAATTTTTTCTTTACAAATATCAAAAGAGCATTTCTTTTTTGTTTTTGTTTTTGTTTCTGTTTTTTAGGTTTTTGCAAGGCAAATGGGGTTAAGTGGCTTGCCCAAGGCCACACAGCTAGGTAATTATTAAGTGTCTGAGACCGGATTTGAACCCAGGTACTCCTGACTCCAAGGCTGGTGCTTTATGCACTATACCATCTAGCCTCCCCCAAAAAGAGCATTTCTAAACAATTCAATTTGCAGTGAGCAAAATTGTTTCAAACCTTGATCTACCCTTGATACTATAAATTCAGACATGGTAGAGATAAAATTATTGAGTATTTACATCAAGAAGAGCATTGATCACTAAAGCAACTGTACTTTGTATCAATTCTATTCTCAGGACAGAATATATTGATTATCCTTTTTGTATTAAATAACCACCTTACTAAATCTCCATTTTTTCCCTCATGAATAATCTCACTGTTGTTTTAGAACTGTGTTGGTATAAAAACAGCAATAACAACAAACTTTTATAAACTGCTTTATATGTATTATTTTAATTGAGCTATTATCACAACAATATGATAATTCTTTTAATACTATAATTTTTTGAAAGGCTGTTAAACATTTTGATGACTTAGATTTAAAGCAAAGAGAATCAAGGCTTCTATGGAAATTTAATGGGCAGAATTAACTAAAAATTGCATATGATGCCTGAGAATAGGTTTTGCACATTTGCTGTAAGGAAAAGAGTTATTTCCCTAGCAGAAATGGATGATATATATGAACAAAGCAGTAGTCATTCCTGTGGGCCCTTTAGGTCTGAGATAATAGTGCTATTATTGTTTCTGGTAGGGTTTGGTGAGACTACATTCTGAATTAAAGGAGAATCAAGTGAGGAATTACTGGGAGTGAATTTTGCTGCTTTTTTGACCATCACTAGCAAGGCCAGAATCATGTTTATTTACAGTTTTCACTGTCTATCAGAAAGCTAAAGGAGATGGTCCTATAGGGGAATGGAATTTACTTGAAGGTATGGCTGTTGCTTGAGACAGAATCAAGGTATTCCTTCATTTGGCACTTGAAAATTTGATGCACTTCTCTTCGGAGAGTCAATTTGAAAATTAGAGGTCTTAGAGATGTTTGGAAGAAATATATTAGATTTTTCTACATTTTCAACCTCATTTGTTTGTAAACTGCAGGATTGTCTTGAAGAAATAGATGAGATTACTGTCTGTGGTTAATCATAGCTTTTGGGGATACCCTGGACAAGGGATAATTCCTGGTGATTGTTGGGTAAAAGTTTTGGATAGTGTTTTGGGGATGGAGAAAATCTGTTAACAGTAAGTCTATCAAATTATCATATTGTAACCTTAATCTTCTAAACATTTTGCATCAGCTTCCTGATCAATAAATGTAATTCTGTCTTGTAGGTTTACAAGGTAAACTGTTTTTTTAGCACTGGAATTGAGAAGTGTCACTTTTCAAGGGAGTATATATGAATTTTACCCAATTTATAGGAAGTTTGTTTTTTCTTGACCTCAGCATTAAATTAATTCCATCCATTGTTCCTGATATTGTAATGTAGGGGTAAATGGAGAAAAGTCTAGGAATGCATTTTTTAAAATTTTATTTCCACAGATTACATGAATAAGCAAGTTTCAACATTCACTTTTAACACTTTGAGTTCTGAATTCTCTCCCTTCCTTCCTAGGTCTTCTCTTTAGAAAGCAAGTTATTTGACACAGGTTTGAAATGTGTAGTCATAGAAGACATAGCCATGTTGCAAACATAATCCCCTATCCTCAAGAAAAAGAGAAACTTCATGAAAAATATGGTAAAAAAAATTCCATGCAGCATTATGTAATAAAAGACAGCATCAGTTCTGTCTTTGGGATAGATAATATCCTTTACCATAAGTCCTTCAGAATTCTCTTGGGTGACATCATTGTTTACAAAAGATAAAGCCTTCATAGTTGATCATCCTAATTTCCCATTGAATCTGCTCATATAATTATTTTGCTGAGACCATCCTATTTATCTTTAAAAATAAGAATACTAGCTGGAAATAGCATTGCTAGGTCAAAGAGTAGGCATCGTTTTATACTCATTTGAATATAGTTCCAAATTGTTCTATAGAATTGCTGAATCATTTCACAACTCCTCCAACAATGCATTATTTCATTTCCCCTACATCCTCTTGAATATTTGCTATTTTTTCTTTTCTTTATTATTAGTAAATTCAACAGTCATAAGGTAATACCTCAGAATTGTTCCAACCCATATTTCTCCTATTAATAGTGAGTTAGAACACTTTTAAAAATGATTTAAATGGATAGCATTTAGGGGCAGCTAGGTGGTGCAGTGGATAGAGCACCAGCTCTGGAGTTAGGAGTATCTGAGTTCAGGTCCAGCCTCAGACACTTAATAATTACCTAGCTTTGTGGCCTTGGGCAAGCCACTTCACTCCATCTGCCTTGCAAAAACTAAAAAAAATGGATAGCGTTTATAACCTCATCTGAAAACTGTTCATATTTTCATCAATTATCAAATTGGGAATGGTTCTTTCTTTTTATAAATTTGACTCAGTTCTCTGTGTTTGAGAAATAAGAATTTTATCAAAGAAACTGAATTCAGTAATTTTTCAACAGTTACCACTGCTGACTGTGTTTCTCTCCATCCTATTTCCCTCACTTCCATTTATTCTCCCTCTCCATTCACACTGTTCCTCTTCAAAAGTGTTTTGCATCTAGGGGCAGCTAGTTGTCTCAGTGAATAGAGTACTGACCCTGGAGTCAGGAGGACCTGAGTTCAGATTTGATCTCAGACACTTAATAATCACCTATGTAACTATGGACAAGTCAGTTAAGTCCATTGTCTTTCTAAAAAAAATAGAGTTTTGCATCTAACCCTCCTATAGTCTTCCCTCCCTTCTGGTATCTCTCCCCATTTCCTCCTAACATTTTTCCATCCTACTTTTCCTTACTGTAGGATAGATTTCTATGGTCACTTTAGCTTATACACAATTCCCTTTCTGAACCAATTACAGTGAAAGTACATACTGTCCCATGCTTTGGTGGGGGTTGGGGGTTTGCAGTTATTTTTAGAGATACTTCAAGGTTCTTGAAAGTTTTCAATATTTCCATGGTCTTATAATCTAAGGTCTGTGCTCTGGTTTGCTGGTAACCACAAACACTCTTTTCTGCCCTGTATCTGTGAGATGGGTCCCTGCTTCCTGGTGGCAGTATGCTCTGTGGCACTTCTGTCCCTTTTCCTGATACTGGGGCCCCAGATTGAGACCCAGACCTGATATAGGCAAAGCAACAGAGTGCTGCCTGAGAGATAGCAGAGAGTCCCTTCTAATCATCTTTTGACTCCCCTTGTCATACCAAGGTTGAGAACTTCAGAAGCATCTGCCTAAGCTGATTCAGTATCTCCTGAAGCTTGCTGCTGGGCCCCTGAGGCTATGTCTGTGCCAAGGTCTGCTCTGCACTGTGCTCTCCTCTCACCCTGGTGCAGCAGAATTTTCCTGCTGATCTTCCAAGTGATCCTTGGCAATCTCTGAGGTGAGAGGTTTAGAAACCACCACCGCTGCCACTGACATAATTACCCTGCCATCTGTTCCTGGATTGCTGGGGTCAGTTCACTCCCACTTGACCTAGGATGCACTAAATTCCTCTCTCACCATGGAGTACAGACACTACCCACCAATCTTCCAAGAAATTTAGGAAGGGAATTTTCCCCCTCGTACTTCTTGTGGGTTTTACCATTCTAGAATTTGGTTAGAGTGATTATTTAAAGGTATTTGGAGGGTTTTAGGATAGAATTCAGTAGAATCTCTGAGCCTAACTTCACCTTAACTTCACCATATTAGCTCCACTCCACTAGAAATATTTTAGCACGACAGTCCTTCAAACCCTTCATGAATACTATGAATATTTTTTCACTACTTTAAACATTTTAGTTGCTTTATTTGATCTTCATATGACATCCAAAATATAATTCATTGTCATCTCCCTATCACAATCTGTCCCTTTTATTTTTAGAAGGTACAAAAATCCTCAGCAAATATCAAGAAGGATGTTTGAGAAAAATAATCAAAATTGGCAACAAATAAGTAATTAATAACTTTAGAGAGTATAATTTAAGTGATGTTGACTTTGGGAAGCAAAATTCAATGGCTAAATAAATCAGGACAAAGGAAATAGAACCACTATGACCGGCAGAGTCAGGGTGGTGGGTTAGAAGAAGTACTCAGTCAACTTCTTCCAATATTGTTCTCCAAACAACTCTAAAAATAAATTCTTTAAGAAAATTTTGAAGGGGTGTATGAAGACCATTTTATAATGAGACATTATTTCTAGAAATCTGTGACACAAGGATGGAAACTGGTCCAAGTAAATCACTAGTGGCTATGGTAACAGAAGCTACATCATTCTTAAGAGCTCTCAAGATATAAATAGGAAGGCAACTGAGTAAAATGAGATAATGGGATCTCTTTGCCAATACTAGGTATAGGACTGGAAGATGTTAGTTCCTTTGCCTTTACTCACTTCTGCTTCACAGTTTACAAGTGAAGAACTACAATTTCATTTAAGAATGCACAGGGGTCTGAAAAGCAGTATAAATTTTGTCACAACTGACCTAGGACACTGAGGAAGAATATCATTTCTTCCCAATTGAACAGGGATATGGGAAGTAGCATAACTTGTGATATCAAGAAATCAAGACCCTGTCCTTGGTAAACAGACCAGGAATACAGTGAGCATCCCTGTTCCAAAACACATAATAGAAGTAATAAAAACTTCCAATTCCTGGAATGACCTCTGAAAAAGAGCAGTGTCAAAAGTCTGAAACCTGAGTTATAAACCCTTTTCACCTCCATGCTGGTAACAGATTCCCTATTTAGCATATATATTCAAAATCAAAAAAAGAAAGTTAAACAGCAAAAAGTATCCTGATCACAAAAGGTTAAAATTAGGTAAGCGAAGAGTATGGCACAAACACAGAAGAAGACAATGTCTTGAAAATAGTTAAAAGAAAACTTCAGAAAAATATGAATAGAAAGTAAGTCCAAAATGATTAATAAAGAAATGAAATGATTTTCAGAATCAATTAACATTGGTAGAGTAAATATTAGATAAAGAAATGAGACCAAAGAAAATTTATGAAGATGATGGCTTGGTTAAAGAGAGATAAAAGACACAAATAAATTGAAATATAATCAGCTAAATTTTTAAAAAGTACAAATTTTACTGAAGAAACAAAACATCCTTAAAAAGGAGAATTAGCAAAAATAGAAACATAGATTCAAAAGGTTCACTGAAGAAAATCATTCCTTAGAAATTGGACTTTGTGAAATGCAAGCTGGTGATTCTCCCTGAGTCATAAAGAAACAATAAAACAAAGTTAAAAGAGTAAAAAAAAATTAAGTACTTCATTAGGAAAACATGACCTGGAAAATAGGTTGGACAAGAAATTTTAAAAATTATTTGATCAAAACTTTGATCAAACAAAGAGGTTAGATATCATATTTGAAGAAATAATTAACAAAACATGTCCCTGGGGCTTCTAGTTGGTTCAATGGATAGAGCACTGGCCTGGAGTCAGGAGTACCTGAGTTCAAATATGGCCTCAGATATTTAATAATTACTTAGCTGTGTGGTCTTGGGCAAACCACTTAACCCCATTTTCCTTGTGAAAACCTAAAAAAAAAAGAAAACATGTCCCTATATCCTAGGATAGATTGTAAAATCGAAAGAATATTATATATATATATATATATATATATATATATATATATATATATAGTATCAAAATACAAGAGCTACTAGACCAAAGAAAAAATATTTCTTTTGGGGGCTTTTTTACAAGGCAAATGGTTGCCCAAGGCCACACAGCTAAGTAATTATTATGTGTCTGAAGCTGGATTTGAAAGCAGGTACTCCTGACTCCAGCGTCAGTGCTCTATTCACTGCCCTAAATTCAGCTGCTCCAAGAAAAAATATTTCTAATAGTCAGAAAATTCATTTCAATATCATGAACTAACACTCAGTACCACAGAAGATGTAGTAACTATCATCTTAATGATACAATGAGTATTCAGTATGATTTTCTGGAAATTCGAAGAGCTAGGTTTAAAGCCAAGAATAATCTTCCCAGAAAAACTGGGCATAATCTTTCAAGCTTAAAGAAAAGATAGGTAATTAAATGATGATATTTTTAAGCAACTATGATGCAAAGAGCAGAGCTAAATAGAAAAGCTGACTTTTAATAGCATGACTCAGTGAAATCAGCAGAACCAGATGAACATTGTATGAACAGCAACATGGGGAGTGTTGATCAACTTTAATAGACTTACCCATTCCATCAGTGCAACAAATCAGTCACAATTTGGGGGTTTCTGTGATGGAAAATACCATATGTATTTAGAAAAAGAATTGCAGAGTTTAAACAAAGAATAAAGACTATTATCTTTAATTATTTTAAAGTTATTGTGTAACTTTTCTATCTATTATACTTTATTATTTTTGCTCTTTAGGATATGATTTTTCTCTCATCATACTCACCTTAGATCAATGTATACCATGGAAAGCATGGAAAGACTAACAGACGGCTTCCTGTTGGGGTGGGGGTGGAGAAGCCAGATTAGGGTTGAAAATTGTAAAATTCAAAATCAAAAAGTAAATTATTAAAAAAGAACATGACTCAAGATCAAAGAGACCTAATAAAATCAAAGCTTGCAATTCTACACAGGAAGATAAAAATTTAATTTACAATAAGGTCATCCTTATTAGGACATTTAAAAGGCTTCTACATGAACAAAGAGAATAGAAGTTAGCTGGCTACATAGGAATGAGCTTTAAAAATGAATGATTAAGAAAGAGTGACATCCTTGGAGAAGGGTGAAGAAAAAGTAAGAATGGGGAACAAAGATGTAATTAAATACCTTTTACATATGTGATAGGGAAAAGCATGAATCTCACTCTCAGTTAAATTGCTTCAAAGAGTAATTTTATACATAAATTTCATAAGCTATTAATGAATTCACTAAGAAAAATCCCAAGGGCCAGAGGATTCCACAAATGAATTTTAACAAAAATTAAAACAACAATTAATTCCAATATTATAATAACTATTTGGTAATAAACAATCATGGAGTCCTACCGTGCTCCATTTATGCAAATATGGTGCTCAACCTTAAACAAGACATGATAAAACAGAAAAAGAAAATTATAGACCAATTTCCCTAATGAATATTAATTTAAAATGTTGAGCAAAATACTAGAAAAGGCATTAACAGCAACATATCATGATTTAAACATTATGACCAGTTGGAATTTATACCAGGATTGTAGGGTTAGTTCAATATTAGTAAAAGTATCAAAACTGATTACATCATTTCAAAAGAAATCTTAAGGTAGTCTCAAATATAATGTTGGAAAAGTATGTTTTGAAAAGAAAATTTCTATTAAAACCACTGGGCAGTATTATCACCAATACTATTCAATATTGTTTTAGAAATGTTATATTCAGCAATAAGAGAAGAAAAAGCAATTTAAGGATTTAGAATTGTGAAGGAAGAGAAATAAACTCTCACTCTTTGCAGATGACAAGATGCTATACCTAGAAAAGTCAAAAAAATCATCTAAAAAACTACTACAAATAATTAGCAACTTGAGTAAAGTCGCAGGATATAAAATTAAAAATGGTGCAGGTAAAGAAAGCCAATGCAGTTAGGATTAGAGGGGAAGTAAGAACTGAGGAAAATTTATAAGATGTTGCTGTACTAAACATCTGATTTCTCAGAAATAGAGAATTTAATGAAATTTCTAAGACTGAGTCATTCTTCAAAAGATATTCTTTTTTAGTAAAATTATTTAAAATGTTTATATAATTATTTTGTTTTTCAACTGTATACAATAGTAGTTTCGCTATAATTTTTTTGGATTTTATAATTTTTATCCCACCATTCCTTCCTCCCCCCCCATAGAAGGAAATCTTATAATCTTTAGACTGATTCCATGTCATGCAGTGAACAAAACTGAATGGGTTGAGAGGGAAAAAACATATCTTTGAGGAGAAATAACATATTAGAGATAGCAAAGTTATGTAGTACAAAAGAAAACTATTTTTTTAAAAAATTGAAGGTAAGCATCTTTGGTCTTTGTTTAAATTCCACAGTTCTTTCTCTTGATACAGATGGTATTCTCCATCAAAGATACCCTAAAATTGCCCCTGGTTATTGCACTGATACAATGAAAGAGTCAGTTAAGTTTGATCATGAAACCCAAGTCAATGTTAGGTGTACAATGTTCTGATACTGTTCATCTCACTCAGCATCAATTCATGCAAGTCTTTCCAGGATTCTCTGAAATCTCATTCCTCCTATTTCTAATAGCACAATGGCATTCCATAACATACATATTACACAATTTGTTTAGCTATTCCTAGTTGATGACCATCCCCTTGATTTACAATTCTTGGCAATCACAAACAGAGATGCTATAAATATTTTTGTACAAGTAAAAACACAAGTGATGATTTTACCTCTTTTCATGATCTCTTCAGAGTATAGACCCAGTAATGGTATTACTGGATCAAAGGGTATGCAGATTTTTATTGCCCTTTGGCCATAATTCCAAATTGCTCTCCAGAAAGGTTGGATCAGTTTATAGTTCCACCAAAAATGCATTAGTGTCTCAGCGTCCCCACATCCCAGTCAACATTGATTATTGACCTTTCTGGACAAATTGGCCAAGCTGAGAGGTTTGAGGTGATACTTTAGAGTTACTTTAATTTGTATTTCTCTAACAAGGAATGATTGAGAGCAATTTTTCATATTGCTACAGATAGCTTTGGTTTTCTCAACGGTAAATTCCCTTTACATATCTTTGAGCATTTTCCAATACAGGAATGGCTTACATTTTTTTTAAAAAAAAAATTGACTCAGTTCTCTATATATTTTAGAAATGAGTCCTTTGTCAGAAATACTAGTTGCAAAAATTATTTCCCAATTTAATACATTTCGTTTGATATTGATTACAATGGTTTTGTCTGTGCAGAAGCTTTTTCATTTAATGTAATCAAAATTATCTAGTTTGTTTGTAATGATTTTCTCCATCATTTCCTTGGTCATGAACTGCTTCCCTGTGCATAGATCTGACAAGTATACTACTCCATAATATTCTAGTTTGTTTATAATATTATTTTTTTTATGTCAAAATACTCTATCCATTTAGAACCTTATCTTGGCATAGGGTGTCAGGAATTGTTCTAATCCAAGTTTCTTCCAGACTAGCTTCCAATTTTCCCAACAGCTTTTATCCAAGAGAATTTTTATCCCAATAGCAGGACTCTTTGTCCTTATCAAACAGCATATCACAATAATCATTTCCTGCTATTGCACCTAGTCTAGCCCACTGATTCACCACTCTATTTCTTAGCCAGTACGAGACAGTTTAGATGAATGACACTTTATAATAAAATTTTACATCTGATAAGGCTAAACCACCTCCTTTTGCAGTTTTTTAATTGAATCCCCTGGAAATTCTTGCCTTTTTATTTCTCCATATGAATTTGCTTAATTTTTTTTCTAACTCATTGAAGTAATATTCTTGATTATTGATTAGTATGGTACCAAACAAGTAGTTTAATATTGGTTGAATTGTCATTTTTTATGTTAGTTCAACCTATACATGAGCAGTTGATGCTTGCCCAGTTATTAGAATCTGATTTTATTTGTGTGAGAAGTGTTTTGTAATTGCTTTCAAAAAGTTTTTGAATATGTCTTGGCAGGTAGACTCCCAAGGGTTTTATATTCTTTGAGGTTACCTTGAAAGGGATTTCTTTTTTCTAGCTCCTTCTGCTGTATCTTGCTAGTTATACATAGAACTGCTGAGGGATTTAGGAGGGGTTATTTCAAAGCTTGTGACTTTGATAAAGTTGCAAATTATTTCAATTAATTTTTAGATGAATTTTTTGAATTCTCTAGGTATACCATCATTTCATCTGCAGAGTTTTGTCTGTTCCTTTACAATTTTAATTTCTTTAAATTTTTTGCATCTCTTATTGCTGAAGTAAATATTCGTAATACAACATTTAATAGTACAGGTGATAATTGGCATCCTTGTTTCACCCCCTGATCTTATTGGGAATGCATCTAGCCTATCTGCATTGCATATGATGCTTGTAGATGATTGCAGGATGATACTGCTTATTATTCTAAAGAACAATCCACTTATTCATACACTCTCTAGTGTTTTTTGTAAGAATTCTTGCTGTATTTTGACAAAAGCTTTTTCAGCATCATTTGATATTATCATATGATTTCTGATATGTTTGTAATTGATATAATTAATTATAATAACAGTTCTCCTAATATTTAACCAACTCAGCATTCCTGGGATAAATTCTCTTTGGTTAAAATGTATTGTCCTAGTCATAACTTGTTGTAATCATTTTACTAAGATCTTATTTAAGATTTTTGCATCTATATTCATCAGGGAGATAAGTCTATAATGTTCTTTCTCTGTTTTAACTCTTCCTGGTTTATATCAGCACCATATTGGTGTCATAGAATGAGGTAGGCAGAATTCTCTCTTCCTTTATTTTTCCAGAGTTTATAAAAAGTTGGAAGCAATTCTTCCTTAAATGTTTGATAGAATTCACTTGTGAATCCGTGTGGCCCTGAAGATTTTTTTCTTAGGGAGTACAATAATGACTTGTGAATTTTTTTTCTGAGATAGGGTTATTTAAGTATTTAATTTCTTCTTCATTTAACCTGGGTAACTTATATTTTTGTAAATATTCATCCATTGTACTTCTATTGTCAAAATTATTAGCATAGAGTTGGGCAAAATAATTCTGAATTACTACTTTAATTTTCTCCTCATTGGTGGTGAGTTCACCTTTGTCATTTATGATACTAGCAATTTGGTTTTCTTTTTTGTTCTTTTGTGGTCAAATTGACCAAAGTGTCTCAATTTTATTGTTTTTTCATAAAACCTACTCTTGATTTCATTTATAAGTTCAATAGTTATCTTGCTTTCGATTTTATTAATTTCTCCTTCAATTTTTAAAATTTCAAATTTACATATTTAAATGGTGGTTTTTAATTTGTTCTTTCTCTAATTTTTTGAGTTGCACATTTAGTTCATTGATGTCCTCCTTCTCTAATTTATTCATGTAAGCATTTAAAGATATAATATATCCTTGACAGCCACCTTTAGTGAATCCCATAGGTTTTCGGGTTTGTTTCATTAAAATTGTCATTAGCTAGAATGAAATAATTAAGTATTTCTATAATTTTCTGTTTGATCCACTTATTCTTTAAAATGAGGTTATTTAGCTTCCAATTAGTTTTGTCTCTAAATCTTCCTGTTCCAATATTGCATATTATTTTTAATGCATTATGATCTGAGAAATATGTAGCCACTATTTTAGCCTTTCTGAATCTGATAATTAGGTTTTTATGTGTAAGTGCCATGTACTGCAGGATAAAAAGTATATTACTTTTTATTCCCATTCAATTTCCTCCATAAGTCCATCGTATCTATGTTTTCTAACAGTCTATTTACCTCTTTAACTTCCTTCTTGTTTATTTTATCTAAATCTGTGAGTGTGAAGTTGAGGTCTCCCACTAGTGGGATTTTGCTGGCTATGTTTTCCTAAAGGTCTTTCAATTTCTCCTCTAAGAATTTGGATGCTATACTATTCAGTGAATACATAGTTAGTATTGAAATTACTTTATTGTCCAGGGTCACTTTTAGGAGGACATAACTTCCTTCTTTATCTCTTTTAATGCTATCTATTTTTGCAGTTGCTTTGTCTGAGATAAGGATTGCTACCCCTGCATTTTTCACTTCAGCTGAAGGAAAATATATTTTGCTACAACTTTTTACCTTTACTCTACATTTATCTCTCTGGTTCAAATGAATTTTTTGTAAGCAACATACTTTAGGATTCTAGTTGTTTTGTTTGTAGGTTTTTGCAAGGCAAATGGGGTTGAGTGGCTTGCCCAAGGGTTAGGTGTGGTCAGATTTGAAATCAGGTACTCCTGACCCTAGGGCTGGTGCTCTATGCACTGCACCACCTAGCTGTCCCAAGTATTCTAGTGTTTAATCCACTCTGCTATTCACTTACATTTGAAGGGAGAGTTCATCCCATTCACATTCAAAATTATAATCACTAACTCTTAATTGCCCTCCATTCTCTCTTCCCACTGTTTGTATTTTCCCCTTTTTTCACTTTGTCCATATTCCCCAGTATTTTTTTATGAATATCACCACATTCATTGTGTTTTGCCTCCTATATCAACCCCCTCCAATTTCTTTCCCCTTTCCCCTTGTTTCTTCCCTTTCTTCTGTTAGTACCTCTTGTTTCCTCCACCTCCTTGTTCCCCCTCCTTTCCCCCTTCTAATACTTTAAATATGAAATAAGTTTCTTAGATTAACTGAGTGTGTGTAAATTGACTTTAAGCCAAGTCTAATGAGGAAATTCATGTGGTTCTCACCTCCTCCCTTCTTCTCCTCTATTATAATAGGTCTTTTGTAGCTTTTAATGTAATGAGATTTATCCCATTCAATCTACTCAATCTTCCTGTCTCATTACTGTCCCCCCCTTTTAAGGAGGTATTGTTTTTAAAACATTCTATCTCAGTCACAGAAAATTCATGACTGTCCATATCTTCTAGCTAAGTAAATATATTCTTTCTAATAGAGTTAAAATTCTCAAGAGTTATGAGAATCTTTCTCCCAGGTGGATATATAGCCAGTTTCATCTTATTGGATAGTATGTTTTTTTACCTTTTTCTTTATTTCTTTTTACCCTTTTATGTCTCTCTTGAGCCTCCTGATTAGTTTCCAAAATTTTAATTTAATTCTGGTCTTTTCATTTAGAAATATGGAAGTCCCCCATTGCATTAATTGTCCATCATTTTCCCTGGAAGAGAAGGCTCAGCTTTGCTATATAGTGGAATCTTGGCTGCATTCCAACCTCCCTTGCCCTTCAGAATATCTCATTCCATACCTTTAGATTGATTAATGTTGATGAAGCCAGGTCCTGTATAATCCTTACTTTGACTAGTTGGTATTTAAATTGTTTCTTTCTGGCTACTTGCAGGATTTTCTCTTTTATCTTATAGTTCTGTAATTTGGCCACAGCATTCCTTGGTGTTTTCATTTTAGAATCTCTTTCCAGAGGGTACTGATATATTATTTCAATAACTATTTTGCCCTCTTGTTCTATGATATCATGGAAATTTTCCATCACTAAATCCTGTAATATTAAGTCCAGGCTTTTTTGTCTTTTCAGTGTTTTCTGGAAGATCTATGATTCTCAGGTTTTCCCTTCTTGATCTATTCTCATGGTCAGTGGTTTTGTTAATTAGGTGTTTTAAATTTTCTTCTATTTTTTTGATGTTTTGGTTTGTTTAACAGAATCTTGTTGACTCATGAAATCATTATTTTCCACAGATTCCTTTCATTGTTTTAGAGAAGAAAATTATTTTCCTTTTGCAACTCCTTTTCCAATTGATCAATTGTATTTTTTGAAGGAGTTCTCCATTTGTCTAAGTGTAGTTTTGAGAGAATAACTTTATTTTTGTCCTTGTCCAATTATATTTTCTGAAGATTTGTTTTCTTGTTGAGAGTTGTTAATATTCTCTTGCAACATGTTCATTTTCTTTTGTGTTTCTTTTCCCAATTATTCCAATTGAATTTTAAATTCTTTCCTGATTTCTTTCAGGAAGTTCTTCTGCAGAGGAGAAAAATTCATATTCTCCTCAAAGTGTTAGATATTTATGGGTTAGAATCTGTTTTTTCTAAGAATTTTTCAATGGGCCCCTTTTCCCCCAGGCCTTTCTTCATTTTCCTAGGATCTTGTGTTGGGGGTGGGGCTGGCTCTCAGGGGTTTTCTCTGGAAAACCCTAGAGACTTTGTTCACTTGGTTTAGTCTGGAATGTTTGAAGCCTTCTCTGTAAACATGAATGGAATAATGAGGTACGGAGGAGGGGCAGCTGGGTCTGAATTGTCCTTGAACAATGGGCTGGGCCCTGGGGGAGATAGTTGATCTACTTTTCAGCTGAGTGAATTCTGTTGCCCACACCTGAGCCTGAGTGGATGGGGGGGTGGCCATTCTTTCTCAGAAGAGGGCTCTGCTAAAAATGTGAAGTTCAGCCCCTGGACCCAGCTGGTTGTTTTTCCAGGATACACAGCAGCTCTCTGTGCTGGAACTCACCCTACTGACTACTGGGCTCACCATAATTCCTCTTCTCCCCTCCCCAAAGTTTTTACTCACCAACGTCTCTGCACCGAAGGCCACTCCTCTTGCTTCCCCTGCTACTCTCAGTGCTCTTACCCTCTGCTCTCTGTTCCTGGTTCACCCATGGGTCCCTGAGACAGACCTTGTTCATAAGTGTTCTTCTCCTAATTTCTTTTTTTTTTTTTGAGTTTTGTAGATCCAATTTCTGTTAATAGGTTTCTTTTATGTTATTTTAAAGAGAAACAAGATACAAAAGTGCCTGTCTTCTCTCCGCCATCTTGGCCTAAGGGATTGGCTTTTTTCAGTACAAATACAGAAACAGCCTCAGGTATTTCCATTTCCAATGTCCAGGTGTGGGCAGCAGGACTTCCCCAACACTGATGTGTTTCTAGCCCAGACCACTTATCCCAGGGACTAGGTTGTGTGAGGATACCCAAGATGCAGCTCTAGGGCTAGGGAGAAGGCCACTAATATACCTAACACAATAATTCAGAGAAAACTTCTAGCATTCCTTGATGATTGTTCCACTGATTAACACTCTGAAGTTCCTAATCCCAGTAAGCAAAGCCTCTAGGGTTCTCAATACCAAAGTTAACATACCAAAATGAAGAAAGATAAGTGCAAAACATGATTTATTGATTGTTACCCCGGAGATTAAAATGCTACCTCAGACTAAGAGGGCAGAAGGGTCACTATGTGTGACCGTATGAACCTTGTGAAATTTTAAAGGTTTAGCGGAGAATATGAATTTGTCTCTAGGCCAGAAAGAATTCTTAGAAGAGATCATAAAGGTTTATATACATCAAATGGACAAACTGGGAAATGAAACATGAGAGAACATTGAAACTGTGGAAGAAATAATATCTTAAAAGAAAAAAAAAGACTGAAGAAAACAAATCCTTTAAAAATACAGTAGGACAAATTAAAAAAAGAAAATAATTTCCTCAATCTGAGAAAAGAGAAAATGGTAACAACTCCTTCAAAAATTGAATTGACCAAATGAGAAAGGAGATGAAAATGCTAAATGCAGAAAATTATTCTCTGAGAATAATATTGGAATCTGTGCATGCTAATGACTTCATGAAACACCATGAATCTGTTAAACAAAATTTAAAAAATGAACAAAATAGAAAAAAATGCAAAATACCTCATTAATGAAACAACTGATATGGAAAATAGACCATGAAGAGACACTTTAATAACCATAGGATGGCTTCCTTGTTCCTGTAATGGCTTTTCCCTGCCCGGTCACACTCGAGTCCTGACCCCAGGGATCCCTAGCCACTGCCACTGTTGCCCAGAGGAAGATCCCAGCCTTGATTATTGTACTTCAACACTCAAGGTCCAGTGAGTATGGCCTCAACTGGTGATATCTCCAAGATGTTCCTGGCTCTCCTTTCCCTGCTCTGCCTCCTGCCTGCGGTGGAAGCAGTCAAAGCTGGCGATGGAATAGTGCTTCTCTTGGGCATGTTCCTCAGCCTTACGGGCATTTGCACCTGCTTGGGGATATACGCCAGAAAGAGAAACGGAAAGATGTAACTTGGGTGGGGACGGGAGGGACAGGGTTTCCCAAGTCAAGCGAAGACCTGAAAACCTTTCTGCGGTGGAGATTTCAAACTGAGAAATCAGTTTCTGAAACATCAAATTGTCCAGATAATAAACAAACGGTTATTTATTATTCCTTGGGAAAATGTTGCCTTAAAATGTTAAAGGTGCTTTATATAAAACTAGAAGGAAGGGTCATTTTATTCACATTCAATATAAACTTGATGGTTCATCAATGTGAAAATTGGCCAATAACTTGTAAGAACTGATAGGAAGGGGTGGAGTGTGCTGTCAAAGAAATAGAACAACTATTATTTAACCTAAAGGATGTTCCATGGCTTCTGAAGTAATAAAGATATAGGAAAAAGGGACTGCCTGTTTAGAATTGTTGGATGTCATATTTTCTGTACTCTAATATTAAGAAAAATGCTACTCAAAGAAGGAATACTTGTTTCTGTATTTATTTCAAAGAATTTGTCTTGTTTGTAGTCACAGATAAATACTACCAGTTTAATATAAAGGTCACCTAGTAGGCATTCAGAAGTATAAAAAAATTCTTTCTTCATAAGGAATTTAGAAACATGTACGTTACTTAATATTTTCTGTTTAAATAAAGGAAAAATTTAATGTTTAAAAAAATCGTAGGATATGGGGTGGCTAGGTGTCATAGTGGATAGGGCACTGGCCCTGGAGTCAGGAGTGTCTGGGTTTGGGTCCAGTCTCAGACACTTAATGATTGCCTAGCTGTGTGGCCTTGGGCAAGCCACTTGGCCCTGTTTGCCTTTCAAAAACCTAAAAAAAAAGAATCATAGGATTACTTGAAAACCTTAATTAAATCAAGCCTGTACTCCATATTTTAGGTTATAGATAACCTGGAACCAGAGGTCAAAATAGTTATTGAAATAATACATTGATCCCATCCTACATGGGATCCCAAAACGTAAGCACCAAGGAATACTGTGATCAAACCAGATCATGGAGAAAATCCTGCAAACAATCAAAAAGAAATAATTCAAATACCAAGGAATAACAGTTATACTCAGGACCTGGCTGCCTCAGCATTAAGGGACTGAAGGGCCTAGAATATAATAATCTGGAGAGCAAGGGAGTTTGGGTTACACCCAAGAATCCAGTAAAATGAGCCCTCTCCTTTGGGGGAAAATAAGAACATTTAATGAAATGTATGACTTTCAGTCTTTCCTACTTAAAACCTAAGCTAAATAGAATTTTTGATCTTCAGTCCCGAGACTCAGGAGATACATGAAAAGGTAAATAGGGGAAAAGAAAAAAAAATGCTATCCAAAAAGACTAAACTGGTTACATCCCATCTGGGAGGAGGTTTCATATAACTCTTGAAAACTGTAACTATTTGAGGGAATTTTTTTGGTATGAAGATAAGGACATTCATGTTATGTTCATGACTTTGATGGAACAATTTTAAAAAACTCATTAAAAAAGGGGGCATTGAAAAGAGATGGGGGGGAAGGCAGAGGTTAAATGGAGTAAATTTCAAAACATTATCAGCTGCAAAGAACCTATTGCAATAGAGGGAAATAAGATAGGAGATGAGATGGCCTGAATCTTACTTTGATAAGATGTGATTCAAAGAGGAATTAGAATTTTATCTTACCTTTCAAATATTAGGAAGGAAAAGGAGGGGAGGACAAATGAGAGACTGATAGAAGAGAGGGAAGAAAGAGGGGGAAAAAGAGAGAGAGGAAAGAAAATGGAAGAGGGGGGATAAAAGGACAAAACAGAGAGATATGGAATTCAGAAGTAAAACACTGAAGAGGAAAAATAAGGTGAAAGAAGGGGGGAAATTTCAAACAGTGGGGTGATAGCATGGAGATCAATAAAGAGTTAGTACTTATAACTTTCAATGTGAATAAGATGAATTCTCCCATAAAATGGAAGTAGATAGCATATTGGATTAAAAACCAGCATACTGGATTAAAAGCCAGAATGATGCAATATATTGTTCAAGATAAATATATTTGAAGCAGAGAAATACACAAAAAGTAAAAGTAAAAGACTGGAACAGAATATATTATACTCCAGTTGAAGTTAAAAAAGCAGGAGGACAATTCTCTAAGAAAAATAAATTGCAAAAATAGGTCTCATTGAAAGGCATAAGGATGGAAACTACATTCTTCTAAAAGGTACCATAAGGAATGATCATTTCAATACTAAACAAGTGTGCACTAAGTGGTAATAGCATCTAAATTCTTAGAGAAGCTAAATGAGTTAAAGTAAAATTATACTGTCTTGGAATTAGATAAATCTAATGATGAAATTAACAGGAAGGAATTTAAGGAAGTGAATAGAATGTTAGAAAATTTAGTTATGATAAATCTTTGGAGAACATTGAATGGGGATAGAAAGGAATATTTTTCTGTGGTAAATGGAACCTACGCAAAAATTTATAATTAGACTATTAAAAACTCATAATCAAATGTAGAAATATGAATGCTTCCTTTTTAGATAATGAAGCAATAAAGTCATATTTAATAAAAGATTATGGATAGATAGAGTAAAACAAATTGGAAACTAAATGACCTAATTTTAAAGAATGAGTGGATCAAAAAAATCATAGAAAGAATTAATAATTTCATTCTAAGACAATAACAACAATGAGACAAAATGCCAAAATATATGGAATACAGTCAAACAACAATAATGTAAATATTATATTTCTAAATGACTACTTGAATACAATAGAATAAGAGGTGATTAATGAACTGAATATGAAACTAAAAAAATGACAAAAAGAACACATTAAAAATCTCCAATAATATACCAAATTTGAAATTCTGACAAAAGTGAAGTAAATAAAATTGAAAAAAAGAAAGCTATTGCATTAATAAATAAAATCTACAATTGGTGATGTGAAAAAAATAAAATAGATAAAAGTATTGCTAATTTGATTTAAGAAAGAAAGAAGAAAGCTAAATTGTTAGTTTAACAAAAGAAAAAGGTGGATTCACCACCAATGAGGAGAAAACTAATATAATGACTCAGATATATTTTGACTGACTGTCTGTCAATAAATTTGACAATCTAACTGAAATGGATGATTATTTAAAAAGTATAAACTATCTAGTTTAAAAAAAAGAAATTAAATACATAAATTAACCCCATCTGAGGAAAAAAATAAATTTAAAAAGCCTTCACTAAACTCTCTAAGAAAAAAATCTTCAAGGCCAGATGGATTCACAAGTTAATTATACAAAACATTTAAGAAATAATTAACTACAATTCTATGTGAACTATTAGAAAAAACAGGTGAAGTAAGAGGTTTGTCAAATTCCTCCTATGATAACAGGATGGTGCTGTTACCTAAACCAGACAGAGTCAAAACTGAGAATCAAAGTTATTGACTAAATTCCTGATAAATATGGATGCAACGTTTAAATAAAATGTTAGAAAAGTGGTTTCAATTTGTCACTAGGCTAATGTGCTATGATCTAGTAAGATTTATACCAATATTAGGAAAATTATCAGCATAATTAACCATATCAATAAGAATCCTAACAAAAGTCATAGAATTATCTCAATAGATGCAGAAAAAGCTTTTAAGTAAATACATCATTCATTTCAATTAAAAATACTAGAAAAATTAGGAATAAATTTAATGTTCCTTAACACGATAAGCATTATCAAATATCACCAACTATTATTCCAAGTAATGGGGAGAACAGAGAAGCATTTCCAATAAAATCAGGTTGAAACAAGGATGCCCATTATAACCATTATTATTCAATATTATTTTATAAATATTAATTTTATAAATAAGAGAAGAAAAAGAAATTGAAGGCATTAGAATCCATAATGAAGAAACAAAATTCTCACTCTTTGCAGATGATATGATGGTATACCTAGAGAACACTAGAAAATAAGCTAAAAAGTACTGGAATAAACAATTTTAGCAAAGTTCAGGTTATGAAAACCCTCATAAATATTTAGCATTTCTATATATTACTAACAAGATATGGCAGCAAGAAATGAAAAGAGAAATTACATTCAAAATGAAGAATCTCTCTACAGAAATTCAAAATTCTATGAAAGCAACTATGAAACCTTTTTCATACAAGTAAAATCAAATCTAAATAACTGGGCAAATGTCAATTTCTCATGATAAGGCTGAGGTAATATAATTAAAATGACAGGCCTACCTAAGTCAAATTACTTAATCACTGTCCTAACAATCAAACTTCTGAAAAATTACTTAGTCATCTAGAAAAAATAATAGTAATTAAATTCATATGGAGGGGAAAAATGTAGAGGATATCAAGGGGATTAATGAAAAAAATGAAAAAGAAGGTGGCTTAGGCATGCTAGATCTAAAATTATATTATAAACATCAGGCTTTAAAATGTTTCTTATTGAATAAGTAGAATAAATTATATACAAAAGAAAATGCAGTTAATGACTTTAGGAATGTACTCTGATGAATCCAAAGATTCTGAGTTTAGATTCTGGGATAAAAATCTAACTGATAAAAGCTACTGGGAAAACCAGAAGATGGTATGGTATCTCACAACCTATACCAACATTAGGTTAATATGAGTACAGTTTTTAGACTTTAAAGGTACTAATTGTAAGCAAATTAGGATAATATGGAATATATTTGTTATATTCCATGGAAAGGGGAACACTTGACGACAAAGAAGAGAACATTTCTTAACAAACTGGATAGGCTTGATTGCATTAAATGAAAAAAAATTTGCACAATCAAAAGCACTGCAAACAGATTTAAAAAATGTAGTAAATTGGGAAACAATTCCCACAATTGGTGTTTCTGACAAAAGATTCATTTCTAAAATAGAGAACTGAATTAAAATTATTTTAAAAATACAAGCTATACCCCATTTGATAAATGATCAAATGGTATGGAAAGGTAATTCTCATATGAAGAAATCAATACTACCTATAGTCATATGAACAACTGATCTGAATCTTTATTGATTAGAGAAATTCAAATTAAACATCTTTGAGGCTTTATTCACTGAGTGTAATATCTCCAGTTGGCCAGGAAGTGGGAGGTGGTTGCTTTCTCTAGAGTGTCTATGACCTTGATTGAGGCCTACTCCTTTGGTCTGGAGGTAATGACTGAAGCTGTTAAATAATATTGTCTTTAATCAATAGTGGGCTATACCCTGGAGTGAGGTGATCACTCTCCCTTTGTCAGCTGAGGTGGTTTTGCTGCTCACACAGCAAAACTAAACTGCCCTACCAATCAAAATTCCAAAAATTACTTTAATGAGCCAGAAAAAGTTGCAAGTATATAAAAATGGAGAGATAAAAAGTCAATAATTTCCAGGAATTCAATGAAAAAATTGCAAAAGAATGTGGCTTAGCCTTACCAGATCTAAAATTACATTATAAATCATCAATCACCAAAACTGTCTGGTATTGCCTAAGAAATAGAGTGGTGGACCAGCAGAATAGACTAGGTGCAATAGCACTTAAAGGTTATAGTAATCTCTTGTTTGATAAACCCAAAGAGTCTAGCTATTGGGATAAAAAAAAAAAAAACTCTTCAATCAAAAGTGCTGGCAAAATTGGAAGTTAGTATGGAAGAAACATGGATTAGACCAACACCTCACATCCTATACCAAGATAAGATCAAAATGGATACAGGATTTAAATGTAAAAAAATATTATAAACAAACTAAAGATCAGTAGTTTACCCAACAGATCTATGGAAAGGGATGTAGTTTATGACTAAGGAAGAGATGGTGAACATCACTAAAAACAAACTAGATGATTTTGATTACATTAAATTGATTTTTACACAGACAAAAGCAATATAACCAAGATCAAAAGAAATGTAGTAAACTGGGAAACAATCTTTACAACTAATTTCTCCGACAAAGGACTCATTTCTAAAATATACCAAGAACTGAATCAAATTTAAAACAAAAACAAAAACAAAAATCATTCCCCAATTGACAAATAGTCAAAGGATATGCAAAGGCAATTTACAGATGAGGAAATCAAAGCAATCCATAGTCACCAGAAAAATTGCTCTAAATCATTACTTATTAGGGAAATAAAAATTAAAGCTTCTCTGTGGTACCACCTCACACTTCTCAATATGGCCAATATGACCAGAAAGGATGATACGCATTGTTGGGAGGGTTGTGGGAAATCTGGGACACTATCATTGTTGGTGGAGTTGTGAACTTATCCAATCTTTCTGGAGAGCAATTGGATGTGCGCCCAAAGGGCAACAAAAAGTACATACCCTTTGATCCAGGAATACCATAACTGGATCTATACCCTGAAGAGATGCTGAAAAAGAGTAAAAACATCAATTGTACAAAAATATTCATGGTAGCCCTGTTTGTAATGGCAAAGAATTGGAAATCAAGTAAATGTCCTTCAACTTGGGGATGGTTTCACAAACTGTGTTATATGTATGTCCTGGAACACTATTGTTCTATTAGAAACCAGGAGGGATGAGAATTCAGGGAAATCTGAAGGGATTTTCATGAACTGATGGTGAGTGAGATGAGCAGAACCATTAAAACATTGTACATCCTAACAGCAACATGGGGTTGATGATCAACCTTGATGGACTTGCTCATTCCATCAGTGCAACGAGCAGGGAAAATTTGGGGCTGTGTGCAATGGAGAATACCATCTGTATCTACAGAAAGAACTGTGGAGTTTGAACAAAGACAAAGGACTATTACCTTTAATTTAGAAAAATATATGATATCTTATTGTATGATCTTGCTATCTCTTATACTTTATTTTTACTGGCAATTTGTCTTCTGTGGGAGGTGGGGGTAAGGAAGGAAGGTTAGGAGAAAAATTGTAAAACTCAAAATAAATAAAATCTTTTTAATTCAAATAAAATCATCTTTGAGGTATCACCTCACACTCATCAGATTGGCCAACATGACTAGAAAGGAAAATGATTAGTGCTGGAAGGAATGTGTTGAGTTTGCCAGTCTACCAGGGGATCCATTCATCTCATGAGAGAAAAAGAAACATGTGTACACTCAGATGCGGGTACTAGCAGGACCACTAGCATAGCCAGTTTATAGAAAGTATTAAACAGTTCTTATAGAAGAAAAACCACAAAATTAGCATACAGGATAAAAACAATGATGAAATTCTAACTTGCACAGGATGTAATCTAGCAGGGTGAGGCCATGAATGATGCAGTTGTATTATCAAATCAAAGTTATGTAGAAAACCTTCAAGCTTGAAGGTCATCAAATCTTAGTTCAATTAGTCATAACTGACCTCTAACCAAAACTTACACAAGGAGCTCATAACACTGCCCTTTTTTCTGTTTACACAAAAAGCTCACAATTGCCAGACATGATGCTCAACCTGAGTAATAAGATCCTGAATTCTACTGATAGCATATATAATAGCTTTAGTTACAGGAAAAAAATACTTTGATTAAACTTGGAAAACAGCAAAGTAGAAACATCAACAGAATCAATATGACACAATTGTATAATATTCTTGGTCCAATGTGTGAAGAAGGTGGGATGATGAAATTGTATAATTATCTTATCTGCTGTTTTTTTTAGGAATCAAGTCTCTCTGGGAGGCTTCTTGGATGTCTTTAGCCAACTTATACAAATCATCAATACCAAAAGATAGTTTTTAAAATGAGAGACAAACAATACATGATCAATATAATAATTTCAACAAAGTAGCCATGTACCAATTACAGGTGGAGAAGACAAGAAATCATACAATTTCTTGCTCAAATTTCTATATTCTTCCCTAACACAAATTGTTCATTAAAGAAGTTGGTAATGCATTAACCAAATGATAAATATTTCATAAAGTCTTCTGAACTGTAATGCTCTAGTAACATTTTCTGGCAATTCTTGAGTATATTTTGATTCTATCTTTTCCTTATTCATCACTTCTTTACATATAAATGATCATATAATACAATTGTAATAGTTAATAGTATTTCCCACTTTTTTCTTAGTAATGATCATAAATTCATTTATATAGGGTATTATACTATTTAAGCCAGAAAAGTATACCTAACTTCTCAACATCTCTTTGTTGATATTTCCAATACTAACTTTGTTATATCCCAAACAATTTTCAGTTACCCCTATGAAAATGACTTCAGTCATACTTTGCTCCATAGAATAATTTTGAATATAAGTAAAATATTCAGTTCTTTTTGCAATCCCCAAATTGTTCATGATTAATATAAGCATCCCACGTTGTTCTAATAGTCCATTTTGTGCTTTCCTTTCTGTGGGGGTCTGTCCTTCTTTCTCCTCTTTTACTTTCTTTTTTTTGATTTCTTATGTGTAACTTATTCATTTTATGAATTTCTTGATCATTGGTCTGCACAGTATGATGTTTCTTTCTGATATTCAGACAGTTTCTCCATCTGTGGACAAAGCAAATGCATACCTTCCACCCAGGTTAGTCAAGTCCTTTCCAACATCCATCTTTTATATCCTTCCAAATTACTCTATGAATACTGTTAAGGGTATTTATTATTTTATCTATGGTAATTTTGTAACCAAAGTACTTTTCAGTCAGGCTTTTAATCTTATCTTTCAAAGTCAAATAATCAATGAATATAAAGCTTTATTTAAGAGTGTGCAGTATATACTCTACCACATTAACCCCTTTTCTGTTTATGTGGCAATATTGTTAACAATCTATTCTTCCTCTCAATTAGAGCTTGACCCATGGGATTATAAGGAATATCTGCAATATGTTTTATATTGTAATTATACACTGAACTGTTTAAATGCCATAGAAGTATATCCATTAAAATTTTTTTATGGATTTTGGTATCCCTGCGAAACAATAGAATAAATGATCAATGACACCTTGAATAGCGTCTGAACTTTGTGCTGTGTATATGAATTAAATGTATCTACAGTAACATGACAAAGTACATAATGAGTCATATCCATCTGCCATAATTTATGAGAACACTGAACTCTAGGATTCTTATAATGATTTGGAGGGATAGGTAAATACCCCTTTGTGTACAGGATTTTACTATATTCTTAGCTTTCTTTCTGGTTATTTTAATTTCTTTCCTTAGTAAAGAGGTGCTATCATTACTTTCATATATATGTTAAATGAAAAAGGAATTTTATCTATTTATAATAACTTCTAGTCATTTTTTAAAGAATTGATATGATACTATATCAATTCTATGATTAATAAAGGCTGTTACTACGCATCTGATGACATTATAATCATACTTGCTATCTGTAAAAATGTTAGTTGAGGCCATTCTCTTAATATCAATAATATAACATATAATTTCTTTTCTTTTATTGCATATATATGCTTGTACCTACAAGTTTATAATAAGTTCCATTACATCGTTTAAAATTTTTCAGGGAAACCAGAGGGTCATAAATTCTGATATGTTCCCTCATTATCTCTACAAAGCAGTCAATCATTAATTCTAGCCTTAGATATTATTACATTAAAATAGCTTATATACACAAAGTTAGATCATATGACTTTTTCAACATCTTGTTCATCAACAAGTTACCTAACTATGGGTTACATAATTTTCAATTTGCCAATCATCTTTTAAAGTACAACAAATATATTCAATATTATTCGAAATAATTGCAGTTAATATATACTTCCCTATCTCTTATATACTCTTTTGAGTTTACCATTTCACTCCTTTAAAACTGAACATTTAACTCAACCTACATGAAACATAAAATCTCCAGGCTCTCATTCTCTTAAAGCAAAAATAAAACAAGTTATCTTAAAAATAACCTTAGACCTGAATATCTTACACATATGAATTTCTTTCACATCTCTGTATTATAAGCTTATTTTGCTTTTATTCCAAATACACTATTCTTTTAAAAAATAGGATTCTCTATGAATTTAGTTTTACATATATCAATATATTTATTAATTTCAAAAATCAATGTAATTTTTTACCAAAACCAGTGTTATAAGATAAATATATAATTTCTAATACATATATATATATATATATATGTATAATTTCAAATACATGAAATGGAAAAACAAAGACTTTTACAAACTCTCTGGGCCAAATACATTACCTTTTAGCAAGGTATTCTCTAATTTTCTTATAACAAATATTTAAAAATGTGATGGTTGACACTTTAATTCATTCATATTTTTCTATTGTAACACAATTTAATATTTTCAAAGAAATTGTTTGAATCTGTTCTTATATAAAGTTCACTAGTTATACATAACTTATTTTCAATTTGAAGTATATTCTCTTTACTCTCTACAACTTTGAAATGAAAAAATCTTAAGACCTGATCTTTCTAAATTTTTTATGATTACATTTTCTTTATAGTTCTCTTAATAATGTTATAAATATCAAAACTTATATTCAAAACGATCTTAAATAATTTTCTTTTTCAAAATATAAATGTTGGCAAATTCTTCTTATCTGCATCAGTGCTATTCTAATTTCTCAATGCTCTAACTTAATAAGAGCATTCTATCCTCACAATTAACCCCATTTTCATCAATATTGAAAGTAAATAACTCAGAAGTCTGTGCTAACAAGGATTTTGGCAGACCAGCCTCTTTCAACCCTATCTATTTTAGCATTCCCAATAGTTCTTTTCCTTCCATGTCTATGGAGGATCCAAAAACCATAACCAAAAAATATTAAAATTATTTTTTACAAATCCCTAAATGCAGTTACATGTATATTCAGGGAAAAGTTTGATATGAAAGCAATTGCTAAGTAAATGTTAACCCTTTCTTCAAATTGGGAAAGAAATGGTTAACATTTACTTAGCAATTGCTTTCATATCAAACATTTCACTTTAGAGGCTTTATTGCTTTTCCAAGCAATTCATTACCAGATATTGCAAAAGTGGCAGTTTAATCCAATTTTAAGATGATCCCAGCCTCATTGAAACATATATCTACATATAGACATATAGTTCTCTATACTACCTCTCTTACTACATCGATTTGTAAAATCATTTTCCAAAGTTCAAAAATACTTTTATATTTACTTTCTACTCTCTACGAGCTTTAACCAACTTCCATACTTCACAAATGGTTAAAAAAAAAACCAATAGTCTCTATATGCCTTTTCATTATTCCTTGCAACCCTTTTTTCTTTATCCAGATCTTTTCAAAACCCATTACTTAGACTGAATTACTTACATATTCCCTTAATATCTGGTTCCATTATTCTTTTCCATAAACTCTTTTATTGACCAGTAATGTTAAGGACAATTTCAATTTCTACTAGGTCCCTTATAAGTATAACTTGCCAAATAAGTAAAACTCTTTTAGACAATCAGACCAGAAAACAAATAAGAGGAAAATAATAGAATCTCTTCTCCACCCCCCCCCTAAAAAATAACCCACGATTCTCAGGAAAATTTCCTGTGGTACCTGAATCCTAAATTTTTGGATCAAGAAAAAGATCCAATTTTGAAAAGAGAGAAAGGAAAGAGGATTGGTTAATCAAAACATAAGGATATGAAAGTAGGTCTGACCAGGCAGAGATGGCTAAGAACTTATCCTCTGCCTGTATTTTAAGACAAACACATATAAAATGCAACAAACAGAATCAGAGCACTTTGAGCCAGAGAAGACCCTGAACTCCACGGAAACCCCACCTTGCTTTCATACTAGAAAAAATACATAGAATAATCCATATTTCAAAATACAATTTTCCATTCAAAAGAATTAATATTTAACACTTCTTGATTTTAACTAGTATAATTTTGAGAAGGCAATCATTCAAAAATCTCTCAGCCCATTTAGAATATCCCCTGTCCCCGTTTTTCAAAAAGAGTAAACCAAATAACTTCTTCTTTAAGGAGACAGTCATAAATCTTTTCTGTGTGGAGGGAATCTTCTGTTCTCAAATCCTCACTTGCCCTATAATTTTCTATACTTACTAACATTATCAGAATCTATATTGATAAACTCCTGAAGCTATAATATTATGATATCATTCTGGTAAAAGATTAACTACTTAGTTTTCCCTTATTTCTTTTATTTATTTATTTTTGGCATTACATAGTACCTAAATTATATATTTTAGAATCAACATGACTCTCCTGACTTTTTTGGAATTTACTTCCCCAAAACTTCAAATTAAAAAATAGCGTTTCTTTTTATGATTTCTTTATGTAACATATTTGGAATATACACTGGCTCTTTACTGATTATTTTAACTCCAGATAAATTAACTTTTTAACAATTGTTTATCCAAATCTTCATGAAGTAATTCTCTCTCTCTCTCTCTCTCTCTCTGTCTAGGCTTATGTCTAAAAATATTCCTTCTGCTAAACTTCAAGGTTGAAAGATAAGAGCCATAATTGTAAAATGGACAAGGTATAGAGAGGAAGAAGGGGACTGGTGAAAAAGCAGGAAAAAGAAAAATTCAACAGCATTTTATCATATTAATAGCATTTATATGTTCATACACTGTTCTCCCATCATGTAGATTGAAAGTACCTTCTAAGCTCAATTATATTTTCCTTGGAAACCTTGGAGAACATAATAAATAGTCTGTAAAGACTTAGCTATTTGTATTTTGATAATTTCTAAGCCCTTCTCTTTAGCCAGTTTCGTTAAGATTTTTATGTTCTTTCCTGGCTTTTTTTAAGTTCTGTAAAAAAGTTTGTTCCTTATTACACCTTTTGTACCTGCTTGGAAAATAAAATAAAAAGCTGACTCCACTTATCAGCTCTTCTCAAGCCTTCCCCTACCTTAACCATCCCAGGATTATCATGGCCTTACCAGAGGGTCTTCTTCTCCTGAAGGATTATTTCAACCTCCGGATAGCTTCAAGTCCCCTCAGTCTGTCCCATGTAAAGGTGCCAAATGTTAAGTTCCCCTATCTACCAGGGGATCCATTCAGGGCAGGAGAGGAAAAAAAGACGTGCATCATGCTGGTGGGGGTACTAGAAGGGTGACTAGCAGAGTCAGTTTATTGAAATTATTAAATAGTTCTTATAGAAGGAAAACATAAAATTAGCATACATAATAAAAACAATGATGTAACTCTATCTTGCTAGGATGTAATCTAGCAGAATGTAACTCAGGTCAAGTAGTTCCAGAACAGGGCCATCAACAAGTGAAGCCACAAATGATGCAGTTGTATTATCAAATCAGAGTTCTGTGAAAACGCTTCAGCCTCAAGGGTCAACAAAGCTTAGGTCATTTAATCATAACTAACCTCTGACCCAAACTTGCTCTAGTAGCTTTCAACAGGAATGTGGGAAAATTGAGATACTAATGCTTCTTTGGTGGAGTTGTGAAGTGATACAGTCTTTCTGGAGAGAAATTTGATATTATGTTCAAAAGGCAATAAAACTGTACATTCCAACAATACCATTACTTGCTCAATAATTTAAAGAGTTCATGAAAAAGGGAAAAATTATATATATATATATATATATATATATATATATATACATACATATATATATATATATATATATATATATATATATATATATATATATTTAAAACTATTCCTAGAGCTCTTTTGTATTGGCAAAGAATGGAAATTGAGGGGATGCTCATCAATTGGGAAATGGCTAAAAAAATTTTGTTATATGTATATGATGGAAGGCAGTTGTTCTACAAAAAATTTCTAGGGACAGGATTTCAGAAAAGCCTGGAAATAACTGCATGGATTGATGTGGAGTAAATGAGCAGAAACAGAACACTATATACAAAACAAAAACAGTAACAACAATATGGGATGATGATCAATCATGATAGACTTGTTCATTTCAGCAACATAATAGTCAAAGACAATTTTAAGAAACGTATGAGGAAAATATCATCCATATTCAGAGAAGAAACTATGGAGTTTACATGAAGACTGAAACTTATTGTGTTCAATTTTTAAAAGCTTTCTTATATATTATGCCATTTTTTTCTTTCTAATATTTTCTTTCTTCCACTTGGATTTGATTATCTTCTCACAATATTATCAATATGGATCTTTTGTTTAGCAGGACCATGTCATAATTGTAGAGCCTATATCAGATGACTTTCTGTTAAGGGAAGGTGGGAAGGGAGGGAGAGAGAAAAAATGTAGTACTCAAAACTTTGCCATAAAATTATTGGTATAAATGACTGTTATATGTAGTTGGAAAAACAAATAAAATAATTCAAAAATGAATATTGAAAAATACTAGTTACCAAAATATTATTTTTTTTAAAGAATGATTTTCTTCAGTTAGCTTTCTCATTTGGCCAATTTTATTTTCAAAGGGGTTATTTACTTTTTTCATTGCCAATTGTATTTTTTTGTTTGTTTCTGCAAGGCAGTGGAGTTAAGTGACTTGACCAAGGTCACATAGTGGATAATTATTAAGTACCTGAGGTCAGATTTGACATCAGGTCCTCCTGACTCCAGAGTGAGTGCTCTATCAACACCTAGCTGCCCTTGCCAATTGTATTTTTAAGGTAGTCACATTTTTTTTAGTCTTTTTTTCCCATTTAACCTATTTTATTTTTAAATAAATGCTTCCTTTGACCATTTGCCCAACTGTGTTTTAAAAGGAATTATTTTCTTTCATCAATTTTTGTGCTTCTTTTTCCAAGCTGTTGAGTAATTTTGTATACCTTTTATTTCTTTTCCCTATTTTTCCTACATGATTTTTAAAATATTTCATGAGCTCTTTCTAAAGGTCTTTTGTGCTTAAAATAATTCATATTATCCTATGGAGTTTGACAAGTAGTACTATTTTATGTTCCTCTTCTGAGATAGATTTGTGATCTGCCTTATCCCCATGGCAACTTTCTACGATCCTTTTTTTTTCTTATTTCTGTTTCTTATACATTTTGAATTCTGTTCCTGCAGAGTAGGTACTGTTTTAAACTTATTGTCTTGGGAGCAAAGGGACTGCTCACAGACTTTCCATATTTGGTCTTAAGGACGTAACTGTTTCCTCAAAGTGCTAGAGTTGACTGGCCTTTAAGATGGGCTCTCAATTTGCCATCTATACAGTATTGGAGCCCTCGCAATTGACCTATTAGCAATGTGTATATATATATAATATATGTATATATATATATATATATATATATATATATATATATATATATATATGTAATTTCAATTAACTGAGCAATACTCCCCCTATACCCAATGAGACAGATGTTTTCTGAGGCTATTTTGCATCTTAAGCTATAAAATACTTCATTCTGTCTTTTTATTTATGCTGTTTCTGAGGGAACCTGGGAAAAGCTAAGGGAAATTCCTAGCTTCTCTCTACCATCTTAGAGACCAATTGTGATTTCAGAGAGCTCAATGGAGAAACAAAGACAACATTAAGGCATATTCGTATTTTTTTCCACAGTAACAGTGTACATTAAAGTTTTTTGTTGTTTCTTTTTGTAAGGCAAATGGGGTTTAAGTGCCTTGCCTAAGGCCACACTGCTAGGTAATTATTAAGTGTTTGAGGCCTGATTTCAACTCCAGGACCTGTGCTCTATCCATTGTACAACCTAGCTGCCCCATATTAAAGTTTAATATTTATTATGAATTAATGCAGTATACTAGGAATGATAGGAGCTTTTCATATTTAGGGTTTAGTATAATACATTTTATAGCATTCACTTTCTCCCCCATTTACTAAGGATCCATTGAAATTGAAATTTTAATTTTTGATATTGTACATTGTTTTAAACATCAATTTCAAATTAAAGAGTACAAAATATTACTTTTAAACATTGTATTCTTTTGAAGCATAGAGAACATTAACATTAAAAAACACTTAAGATAAAAATATGGCATGAACAAAAAATGAAAACAGAAATTCCTCAACATTGTCAGAAAATATGCCCTTACTCTTAAAGATATATATATATATGTATATATATATATATATATATATATATATATGTATATATCCAACTATACACAAATATAGTTTTCAGCATTCATTTCTTGCATTCCACATTTTGCTGGTACCCTCTATTCCCTCCTCCCCACTCTAGACACCAAGCTATCTGATAAAGGTCATTCACCTATAACTGGATCAAACACATTTCCATTAGTTATTTGTGAAAGAAGAATCAGAACAGAAGGAAAAAACAATGAGATGGGAATAAACAAAAAATAAAACAAACTTTAAAAAATAGAAAATAGCCTGCTTTGATCTGTATTCAGACTCCACAGTTCTTTCTCTGAATGTGGATGGTATTTTCCATTTTAAGACTTTTAGAATTGTCTTTACTGATCCACACAAGGTCAATCAAATTGGATCTAATTTTGCAGCCCCCAAAATACTTTGAATCAAATTTAAGAAATTATCATTTTTAAAATAAAAAATACATTAGTTTCTTTCATTTAAAGATATAAATGTTATTGAAAAATAGCATTTTAGCAATACTAAAGGACGTAGTGCTTTCTCTTCATCTCTGAAGTTACTTTCAGCAATGGGAAGACTGTAGCTTAAAATGTGTTAATCCATTCTGCTGTTACTGGTAATATATTTTGAAAATATAAGAAGAATTACTTCTTTTCCCTCCCACATTCTCTATTTAAATCTGTAATCTCCATGTGATCTGTTATTTTGAGCAGTTCTTTTTCTGAACTATGTAAAAAAAATTGGATGATGTTTTATTAGGCTTAAAAAGGCTTAGCCAGCAGAATTCTTAGGAATATTTATGGCATTGCATTTAAAAAAAAACTGCTCATGACCATATAAAGGCATACATTTCCACAAACTTCCTTCTGCATAAACCTGAGCCAGATTAAATAATGACTGATTTCTATGTGAGGATATTTGTGGTGAATAATAGGAAATCATAAGCAAATCTCATTTTGTTATTGTAGTTCATCATATCAATTATTTCTAATCCTTTTGCCCTCATTTTGGATTTTCTTTACAAAGTGAGTTGTATTTCTTTCTCCAGCTAATTTTACAGAAAGTTTCCAGATGGTGTTGAGTGATTTGCCCAGGCTACATAGTTAATAATTGTCTGAGACCAGATTTGAACCGAGGTCTTCCTCACTCCAGGCCCAGTGCTCTATTCCCCATGCCATCACTCATATTACAGAGAAGTAACAAAGTCTGAGAAAGTTAAAGTGTTTTGCCTTTGATTATGAGACTAATAGGTAACAGAAATCAAAATTTAAACCATGACTTTCTATTTCTAAGTAAAGTGTAATTTCCACTACACCATAGTCAATTCCCCAACTTCTCCCATTCTTTGCAAATATAACATCCAGGATGTAAAGATTTAATTATTTCAAGATATCTACATATTCTTATGTATGGATATAATTTCACCCCTAGCTTCCTTCTTTCTTCTCTTACTTCCATTTTTCCTTCCTTAATTCCTGTCCACTACCCTTTTCATTTTCTGTAAATATTGAGCAATTATGGTTAAAATACCAAAATAAAACCTAGCAAAATGTTTCAAGATCCTGTCTTTCAATACTTACAAACTTTTGGGAGACAATATAAATTATTACTAGTGATGCATATAAAAATGCAATAAACAAAACATTTCCTGCCTTCATGGAGTTTACATTCTATCTTGAAAGATAAAAAGTTAAAAACAAACACACATATGAAATCAAGAGACTCCTTCTAGGTAAACTTTCTTGAGATGAATCTGGAAGAACGATAATTATATGTGACTTTCCAGTCAAAGAAGAGACACACTGCAAAGGCAAAGAGATTATACTAGGAATGCTTGTGGAAGACATAAATTTCATTTTAGCTGGATCCTTAGAGAAGCAAAGTAATATTAAAAAAATCTGAGAAACAAAGTAATATTAAAAAAATTGTGGAGATAGAGTAGTTATATTAAGGCCAGAATCCAAAGACTTTTATTATATATTTTCTCTTAGAGGCAATAGGGAGGCAACACAAATTACTGAGCAAGACAATATTCAAATCCAAGCATAAATCACCTTTAACAGCTGTGGGAAAAAATGGTCTAGAATGGTAAATAAATTAAGTTGAGAAAACAATTCTAAGACTTTTGCAATAATGTTCATGAGAGGTCATTAACTTAGAGAGATTGTGGAGATATTATGTTCCATCCAAAGAAGACTTGTACTTTACAATTGGAAAACAATAGATAAATAGCAAAGACAAGTGAGAGAAGGATGCACTGAGAATTATCAATTGCACTGAGAAAGACATTAATATTTGTAACCTATTTTCAAAATCAATGTCAGTCATAAAATTCAAGGAATATGAACAGCATTATTAAAAATAAATCTGAAAAGTTAATTGGAAAAATAGTTTACCTTAAATGTGAACATAAGGTATTTGTAATTTGGACTCTAAATGATGTGTAGCTTCTTATCACAGAAGCTGCATTTTTAATATCATTAGGAATATTCATTGAAAAAATATGAAGTATGAACTAGAAAAAAGAAAAACAAGAAATTAGGAGTTTAAATTATAGTAGCTATAGTTTAGATCTAAGATTGTGAGAACATAGATAATTACCATTTTATAGAAAAAAACAGCCTTACTCTGAAATTTATTAGATGTTTAAACTCAAAACAAAAGGTGACTGCTTGAATATCAGGACCATATAGAAGGAAAGAATCAAAGAAAGCTCCAATGTGTCTAACAAAGTTGATTTCATAAGTTTTAATTACATTAAGAAAAAGTGTATAAAATTATCTTGAGAGTCAGGAACTAAGGAGGATACTTATTGCATTTCTTTTCATTCATGATTATTTTTAATCACCACAACAATTTAATGTAAATTTTTAAGATTTTTATTTCTATTGTTAAATATTTCCTAATTGCCTGTAAACATCAACTCCATTTTTTATAAGAACTGAGTTTCAAGATGTCTTCCTTCCTACAGATCCTCTCCATCTCTTTCTGAAGGCAATTTTATAAAGATTTAACTTGTGAAATCATGGAAAACATATTTCTTATTAGACATGTTGCAAAAGAAAACATAAAATAAAGCAGTAAAAAGAAGGAATTTCAAAAAAGAATGCTTGACTCTGCATTCATAGCTCATCATTTCTTTCTTTGGAGGTGGATTTCATGGGTCCTTTGGAATTTTCTTGAGTCATTCTATTGATCAAAATAGCTGTCTTTCACAATTGAATATCTTTATAGGGATATAGATTCAAAAACTATTGTGTTTCGTGATATGTACAATTTTATGTTCTTTTGGATGTACTTCAAAATTGTCCTCCAGTTTGGTTGAAATAGTCCATAATAAAACCAACAATGAATTAGTGTTACCACTTTTGGCATTCCCTCCAGAATTTCTCTTTTTCTCTTTATGCCATAGTAGTGTGTGGAAAATCTCTGGTGATGTCCTCTTGGTGTTAAAGAAGTTGTCAAGAAAAAAACTTGCATTCCAAGGCACCCAGGACATCCTGATTTTGCAATAAGAGTACTTTGTTAACTGAGGCACTGACAATGATAATTCTACTTTTTCTAGTCAAAACAGTATAAAAAAATCACTAAACTAAGAGGGTCTAGCAACAGGTTACCCCACCATCTCGTGAGAGACATATTTTAAAAATACCACATTCCTTTCTTTTCATTTGTTGCTGGAGTAGATTCCTTTGAATGGATTACACCCCCTAAAAATTCCAGTCAATGAGTTGAAAAGGAAGAACGTTAAGAAGAAGGGAGGGACTGCAGTTAGAAATTATATATACCACATTTATTGTGCAGCTCTCTGATTTCAGTGAGCCCTCTCTCTTGAGAGTGTAAATAAAAACTTTCATTTGCTCAGACCCAATCTCTGAAAATTTCTTTAGTATGTTTTTATCTAACACAGTTGTCAATCAGATAGGATGTGAGATAACTTTCAGTTGTTATAAATTGTATTGTTATTTCCAGCATTTCTCCTTGTGATTCTTGATACCTTTTATTTATTACTCTAAAAGATGTATGCTTATTTCTTTTGACCTTTTATCCATGAAGGAAGATACAATTTCATTTTAGCTGGATCCTAGCATATGAGAAGCAAAGCAATGTACAACAATGTGCAGCTAGAATAGTTTATTTTTATTTTTATAATTTTTTTATTTTTATAAATTTGACTCAGTAACTTTGTAAGAATGCAAGTCACCCCCCCCCACCCTTGATAAATGGACAAAGGAGTTGAATAGACAGTTTTCAGTTGAAGAAACTATATACCTATAGTCATTTTAAAATGCTGAGTCACTATTAATTAATGCAAATTAACACAACTCTGAGGTACCTTATCACACCTATCAGATTATTTAATGTGATAAATGTGCAAGGGGATGTGGAAAAACTGGGATACCAATGCATTGTTGGTGGAATTGTGAACTGATTCAGCAATTCTGTTAGCAATTTGAATTATACTCAAAGAGCAACAAAACACTCCATTCCCTTTGATCCAACAATACCACTACAAGATCTCTAGCTCAAAGTGATTTAAAAAAAAAGAGGAAAATATACAAATATAAAAATATTTCTAACAGTTCTTTTTGTGGTAATAAAGAACTGAAATTTGAGAGGAGGTTCATCAATTATGAAATGACTGAACAAATTGTTCCTTTTGAATATAATGTAAAACTATTGCTTTGTCAAAAAAAGTAAACACATAGATTTCAGAAAAAAAACACAGAAAGATTTACATGAACTGATGCTGAGTGAAGTGGGTAGAAACAGGACATTGTACACCTTGACAGCAACATTGTGTTGTGACTAGCTATTTTAGACACAGCAATGCAATAATCAAAGATAATTATAAAAGACCTGCAAAAGGAAATGGTATCTACAACTTGAGAAAGAAATATGGAATCTGAATGCAAATGAAAGCATAATATCTTCATCCTTTTTATTGGTTTATTTTTTGCTTTTCCCTTCTCAAGATTTCATGATTTTTCCTTTTTGTTCTTATTCTTCTTTCACAGTGTGGCCAATATGGAATTATGAGTAACACAATTGTACATGTATATATCATATTACTTGCTCTCTTAGGGAAGAGGGAGGAAAGAACAAGAGGGATAAAAGTTTAAAAAAAAGTGAACGCTGAGGGGCAACTAGGTGGTACAGTGGACAGTGCACTGGCCCTGGAGTCAGGAGGAAATGAGTTCAACTCTGGTTTCAGACAGTTAATAATTGTCTAGTTGTGTGACCTTGGGCAAGGCACTTAAACCCATTTCATTGTATAAATAAAATTTAAAAGAAATGAATGTTGAAAATTGCCTCTAATTATATTGGGAAAAATAAATACACTAATAAATTTTAAAAAACAAACTTGACTCAGTTATCTATATATTTGAGAAATACTTTATCAGAGAAACTGCAAAATTTTCCCCAAATTTCTTGTGTTCCTTGTAATCTTGCTAAATTTTTTTTGTGCAAAAACTTTTTTTTATTTCATGTAATCAAAATAATTCAATTTATATCATGTGATTCTTTTTGTTATTTTCTCATAACATTTGCTCATAACATTGCTCCCCCTGACAATAAATCTGAAACATTTTTCCATCATCCCCTAAGTTCCTTATGATATAACATTTTGTTTCTGAATCATTTATCTATTTTGACTATATCTTGGTATATGGTATAACATGTTGGTCTAAGTCCAATTTCTGTCAAATTGCTTTCTAGTTTTCCTAGAAAGTTTATCAAATAATAAATATTAGCTCAAAAACTTGTACTAGCTTTTGATCTACCTAGATAACTATAGGAATATTCTACTATGTATTATGGACCTATTCTATTACATTGATTCATTAATTTCTTTCTTTGGCAGTAGAAGATTATATTGATAATTATTGCATTGTAAATCTAAAGCCATTAGGATACCCTACAAAAATATTTCCCTTGATATGTTTGACCTTTTTTTTATTCAATATTAAACTTGGGTTTTGCAAAGGTCTCAGTGCAGTTAACATCCTAAAATGTTAAAAATAGCATGAAGCTTCACTGAGACTTTTGAAACAGACTATAGAAGGCTTTAATTTTTGGAAAATATTTTTGTTTGCTTATTTATTTTGTGAATTCTTGTGAAATAGGTTGTGGAAATATTATTTCTTTCTTTAATTTAATTTATTAAAATATTCAATTCAATTCAATTCAATTATTTAATTTAATTCCCAATTGTAATTCTATATTTTCTTGAAAACTTCCCCAACTTTCTTAATTTTAGTGCCTTCTTTTAAAACAAGTTTTTATTTATCCAGTATACAGTTTTCTTGTTCTTTTTCAGTTTGTTTTCAGTTATATCTGTCTCTTTGCATCTCCATTTGGGATATTCTTCGTTAATAACTCCATCAGACTGATTTCCTGGGTAAGGGAATTAATCTAATAATGATTGTGAGTAATCTCAAACTGGGGGATTTCAGATGCTGAAAAAGTGATGTAGACTTGATTCCTTTGCTGACTCAGTTGACAGTCTGAATACAAGATCAACTCTGGTTACCTACCTCTTCAGATGTAATTAATTGAGCTAGGGCTCTTAGTTGTTAGTCCTTGCTTACTCTTTTTCTTACCATGATCCCTTACCTATAGTTCAAATGTATGATTTTTAGACAAGAAGGAAGGAAGAACTAATGTATTTTCTTTTACATTATCCTTATTCCTGTTTGATCTGGTAGTGTCCTTAGATCTTTACTGGAGTTGTACTGCTTTCTAAACTGCTGTGGTTGGTCTCTGTCTTAATTTGTTTTCATGTTTTTGACATTCTTGAAACTCTTTTTCTTCTATACAATCCATAGATCATTTTATTTTGAGTAGAAAATAGAAGGAATAGAAAAGGTGAGAATATCTCCCTACTCAATAAATACCTGATTCACCTTGAACAATAGTTTTCATTTTCCTTCACGAAAGAATAATTAATCAATTAATTAAATGAACCTACTTCTATTGATTTATTTTATAGAATTTTTAGAATTGTCATGTTTTCTATTTTATTGGGCTTTGCCACACATATATGTACCCACATACACACAAAACTCTCACAAATGCACACATATATCTTTTAAAAAAGTAAGTTGTTAGAGAAAAGATGCTTCTTTTACATATAATGCATCCTTTTCTTATCCAACTTCCTTTCTCTATAGAGTAATTTATATATGTGCTTCCAGATTCATATGTAATTAAATATAAAAGAATAATAGATTTGAATACAGTAAATCTTGTATTCAAGTCGAGTTTGAAATATTCATCAACAATAAACATCATATATAAAATGGACAAAATGTGATCCATAGCACCTAAAGCACAAAGTTTTGTCTACATTTAAATGAGATAATGCATGTAAGTTGTTTGTCAAACGTTAAAACACCTTATAAGTGTACATTATTGAATTATTTGCCTGAACTCTTTAAAATTCACTTTCCTAAAATATTGGTTAAGTGTTAGTGTATGCCTAATTCTCAAATTCTTCTTTAGTTCTATTAAATTATTTATTGATCTTCAAACATACATGTACATGAAAACATATATATAATTATATATGTGTGTGTATTTATGAGAGGAGAGAGAGAGAGATAGCGCTCATATAGTGAGACAGAGTAAAACATAACATTTGGATATATAGTCTTTGACTTCATGAACATGTAATGGAGTAAAGCTTATACACAAGTAATTATTTTTGGAAATAATTCATGAAAACATATGAAAATAAAGGAAAAGGATGTAAAATCATTTTCAAAGAGGACCAAGAATCCAAGAATACTTTCATTGCTCCTTTGATTTGGTATTAAAAAGCAGAAATAACTTGGTGTAAAGGATGGAAAGCTAGTCTGAATACAAAATTATTTGGTTTCATGTTTTACCTCAATCGTATCCTAGGTAGTTAGAGTGAACTTTAGCTACTTACTTAACCTCTATGCCTTTTAAACATTAGAAGTATAAATGAAATTGGTGAAGGGAAAAGCTTTCAGACCAGAGGGAGTAATAGTGACTTCCCCAAGAGCATGCAATATATGCAATTGAGATGTATAAAAACGTCAGAATTATAAGATGGTATGAGACTGGGGAAGGCTTTGAATTCTATACTAAACATTTTGAATTTTAATTGATATGAATTAGAGGAAAGAAAAAAGATTTTTCATAATAGAATTGTCATTAAAAAATTTATTGTAGGCACAGTAATAGTGCTTTGAAAAAAAGAGTACCATATATGATCATATGGATGCATAATACATAACTACATGTGAACACTTGTACATCGTATATGCATACATATATTTGGCAGATATACAATTTGTATTGCATATAATTATTGTCATAATTATAAATTATATTTATGTACCTCCACTCCTCTTATTACTAAGCAGCACATACAAGATTAATTTGTTTTCAAAATTTATTCCTTATGGATATGGATACTGTTATCATATTGTGTATTTTGTTCATTATATATTTCAATATAAGTATTTTTATGACATACACTTTGTAAAGTGCTTCAGTCAAAGAATACATAATAAATAAAAATAATTATAATTTCTTTTATTTCCTACCGACGTTTTATTTTAAGCTTTGATACATTATCCTTCTTTAATCTTGACTTGATTATTGATGCAATGTATGGAGGTTTTGTCCTCCTTTTTTATTGCTATGAAGTAAAAGCAATACAGAAATTTTCAGTAAAATGAATTACTTTCCTCAAGGCAATAGTTTTCAGTGTATTTATAAGACATTTATGAAGACCTACTTTGATTCTCATTCTCCTCTATATTTTAGAAAGGATACTTCTTTACACTTAAAGAATTTCAAGGTTTTATCAAGAAAAACACACAGTACAGTAACATGACCATTATTAACATTAAATTAATATACCTTTTCTCTTCATAAAATTCTTAAGAGTTTTTTTAACCTAGTATAAAAAGCAAAATTAGATTTCATACACTGACCTTTGTAGGGGAATAAGAAATTGTATCACCATAATCACCAATAAGATCAGTACTTTGGGTAGAAGTGCAGTTCTATATAATATGAGGGAAGGTTTCTGAAAGAATGAAATATTTAATCTAATTCTTTTATTACTAGTTGTTTATAGGACATGAAGAACTCTAAAGTAACAATAAATACTTTTAGAGACTCTTGAACATGTCTGGACTGTCACTTCTTAAATAAAAATGGAAAATAAAATCTTATGTGTTAGAAGTCATTTAGGGGCGGCTAGGTGGCATAGTGGATAAAGCACTGGCCTTGGAGTCAGGAGTACCTGGGTTCAAATCCAGTCTCAGATGCTTAATAATTACCTAGCTGTGTGGCCTTGGGCAAGCCACTTAACCCCATTTGCCTTGCAAAAACCTAAAAAAAAAGTCATTTAAGGAGATTCGGGAAAGATGACAGAACAGGTCAAAATATTCTCTAAGTTCTCCAGATTTTCTCCACTAGCAAGTAAACCAAAACAAAATAATAACAAAAAACAAAAAACATCTCAGGATGAAAGTAGAGAATCAAAAACAAACAAAAGTTGTGTCAGAATAGTGCACCTTCTGGGAAAACAAGAGAAGAGCCCCATGTACCTTCTGGGACAAATAGAGAAAAATCTGAAGAAAGATCCTGAGACCCAAGTTCAGTTGTCTGATTAAAGTAGAAATACTTTCAACTAGCTCCCGGAAACAACAAGAGGTGAACCCTAGGGGCAGCCAGGTGAGGAGAAAGTCTCTTCCTCAGTCAAAGGAATTTTCACCTTTCAGTTAGTATGCAGAATTAGTCCTCTAAACAGAAGGGGAGCAAAGGGGAGAAGGGTTAGTGGAGCAAGAAAGGAATCCTATGCTGCCAAAGGACACATAGTTGTGCAGGTGAGATATGGTCCAGGAGAAGGAAGAATCAGTACATGCCAGGTGGGTGAAGAAGTCATGGAACTGGACAGTTGATTGTGGAAACCTATAGTCAAACTGAGTCCCTGGTCTTGATTCTAGGCCAGAGGAGAAAATTGAAGGTTATAGCCACTAGAAGGCTCTCAGTGTACTGAAGAGTCCATGTTGTGACTTGGAGAGAGAAAAGAGTTCATAAGTTAGAGCCAAGACAAAACTCTTGAGGTCAAAGGTGCCATGCCCCAACCCTCAGAATTAGAAGTGACTATAATAATAAGAGGGCATTTGTTTTAATTTACAGACTAAGGGTAGCCATAGAGACTAACTATGGGAATAGAGAAGACTGGGGTTCATCTTTTTTTAAATAACATAATACAGTTTTTTAAATTTAATTTTTCCAGTTACTTGCAAAGATAGTTTTCAACTTTCATTCATTACAAGTTTATGAAGTTCACATTTTTCTACCAAATTGTCTCCCCTCTTCCCTCCCCATGGCAGCAAATAATCTGGTATAATTGTGTTTAACACATTTCCATATTTATCATATCGTAAAAGAAAAAATAGAACAAAGGTGGAAAAAACATGATTAAAAAAGGGAAAAAACAAAAGATATTTTTAAAAAGAGAATATACTATGTTTAAAGAATCCATAGTTTTCTCCCTCTGAATGTGGATCACGTTTACCATGGCCAGTCTCTCAGGATTATCCTTTTCTGATGGACTGATGAAAAGAGCATTCATTGAAAATCCATCTGAGCCTGGATATTTTTTTTAAGTAGTTTATTGATGGTTTCTTCAATTTCTTTTTCTAAAAAGAAATTATTTAAACAATTTTATTTCCTTTTCTGTTAATTGGTATAGCTTGTATTTTTTGGAACATTAATTTCAATGAGATTGCCAGATTTATTGATATATGGTTAAACAGTTTGGTAAAATAACCCCAGATTATTACCTTAATTTCCTCTTCAATGAGTGGTACCCTTTTTATTTTTGATACTGGTTATTTGATTTTCTTCTTTATTTTTTAAAAAAAGATTAAATATTATTTATGATTTTATAAGACCAACTCTTAATTTTTCTCATTAGTTAAAAAGTTTTCTTGCTTTTAATTTTACTAATTTTTCCTTTGATTTTCATCAAAAGAGAAATACCTTCTAATTTGGTATTTAATTGGGAATTTCTAATTGGTTTTTGCTAACTTTTTTCAGTTGTATGCCCAATTAATTGATCTCTTCTTTCTCTATTTCATTCATATAAGCATTTAGAGACATAAAATTTCCATGAAAAATTTTTTTGTTGTAGGCCCTATATTTTGGTATGATGTCTCATTGTTTTCTAGAGTTCATTTTAAGAGAAAGAAGCTGAAGCA